>NC_051064.1:82997474-83129974 GCF_004664715.2 Peromyscus leucopus
ATGCTGCCTACTGACTTGCACTCTGTGATTTTCTCACTCTTCGTTCTTATATCCCCAGAAACCACTAGAGGTGGCACCACCAGCAGTGGGTTGAACACTCCAACAACAATCTTTAATGAAGAAAATGCCCTACAGACCTGCCTACAGGCCAATCTGATGGAGGCATTTTCTCAGTTGAGGTTTCCTGTTCCCAAAATGACTCTGGCTTGTATTAGGTTGACAAAAAGAAATTAACTAACAGTAACTAACTGACTACTCAGCACAGTGGTCAAACATGATGGAAGATTAGATATTGTCTCAGTTGGCTTAGATGTTGGGAATCCAAACTAGATCTGCAGTTTGCACATGTCAGTTCTGTACATTCCCAGCAAGGCATGTGGAAAATCTTCTCAAGTCAGAAACAAATTTAATGACACATATATAAATTTAATTAGCACATACATAAGGGTGTCATTGGGGCTTGTGCTTTATTTGGCTCCCAATTGTTAGAAGATATGCATAATGGTGGACAACTCTGATACTCAGACTACTTTGTCTAGGGGTTGACAAAAAGGGAACAAGGCAATAAGGAATATGGTAGCCTATATTAACTTTTCCAGTAACTTAAAAACATTGTTTGAAACTTTATTTTTTTAATATTTGTGTCTGGATATTTTATCTGCATGTATTGTTGTATACCACAGGTGTATATGGTACCCATGGAGGCCACAGAAAGGTGTCAGATCCCAGGACTGGCATTATATATAGTTGTGAACCACAATTTGGGGGCTGGAAATTGAACCTAGATTCTTTGACAAAGCCCCTAGTACTCTTAACCAACTAGCACTCTGAGCCTTCTCAACAGCCTCCAGTTACTTTTGAAAGCATCACAGTGGAGAAAACCTGATCTTAACAATGAGATAGTTTGTTCCTGAACAAGATGAAAGAGGTACTCCTCCATTTTATTCTTTCTCTCTTATTTTTCAGCTAGGGCTATAATAACCGGTGCTTGAAAGAAAACATGCATTTTTCTTCTTAGAGCATAAGAGACCAACATTTAAGATCAAGGTCCTAGCAGAACACAAATTCAGGTAAGAGCCTTCTATATAGCATGTAGAACCCTGTCTTATCACTGTGCCCCTGGCAACCATTTCTGAGTATGGAAGATGGAACTCTGGTGTCACATTGTAGGAACTCAAAGTCATATTGGCCTAGGCTTCCACTCTCCTGGTTTCCTTTAACTTTCATTGCTCTCTAATTTCCAAAAACAGATTTTAAGGGTTAGATCTTCAACACAGGAAGTTTAGGGAGACAAAAGTCAGTGCTTTACAGATTTGGGGTTTGCAGAAGTAATCAAGAAAAGACAGCTATGGAAACTTAAACTTAAGTAGAATTATTAAAAAACCCTCTTGGACTGAAACTTGAAGAGTGAAGATAATAATGGCTTATGTTTACATTTGTGACTTCCCTCAGAACATTTTTATACAGACCTCATAAAAGGATTGATGTTAGATTTAGGGAGTTGGGGGGATAAGAGGAGAGGAGAAGGGAGAGAAGAAAGAGGGGGAAAGGAAGGGTTGCATGTAGGAAATATAAGAGGTTTGAGATGGGGCAACAGGTTGGATATGATCTAAATATACTGCATTCATATATAAAATCACTAAAGAATAAACAAAATATAAAATAAATATTCACAGAAACCATAAGAAATAAATTTGAAAGACCTTATTACCTATTTCCTGGCCAGAAACATGAAAGGATATTGAGACTGTGTATGGTGACTTAGGGTATTGGAGAAATTATTTTGGCCACTCCACATAGTTAAAAGGATATTTGTTTAGTGGCATAACTCACAAATTAAGTAATAGGTAGGTCGCAGGGTCTGGGGAAGGTGTATTGCAGTCCAGTGGTGTTCTCTGGAGCTCTGCTCAGTCAACCTCCACCGTTCAGCGTCCCAGCACAGAGAGAGTGCACAGAGAGAGCGCTGGCCCATCCAGCTTTCGGGTCTCCTGGCACCTCCCCTGGCCCCACCTCATAGGCGTGACAGTTGCCAGAGTCTCAATGGGGGTTGGAACTTCCAGATCCAAGCTGGAATGGCTACCCACTACATAGGGCTTTGAGGCCCTGGAGTGCTGAGCAGACTTCATATATAAAATCACTAAAGAATAAATAAAATATAAAATAAATATTCACAGCAACCATAAGAAGTGAATTTGAAAGACTTTATTACCCATTTCCTGACCAGAAACATGAAAGGATATTGCGACTGTGTATGGTGACTTAGGGCTTTGAGGCCCTGGAGTGCTGAGCAGACTACACTGGATACTTCCCATGGCTTCCACTCCAGCATTCTCTTTCCATTACAAACCACCAATATTGTACTTTTTAGATGCCCCACAATGATGCAATAGGCCATATATTTATGGTAATCCCAGATGCCAGTGGTTACTTAAGATGGGCAATATGAAGCCATTCCCCAAAGATTAAGGCTCTCTGTTACTTTTCATGCACTATAATTTAATTTTCAAAAGATTTTCTGGGAATTATTCCTCAGGCAAATGGGGAAAATACCCAGTAGGCAGATAAAATCCTTAATGTCAGAGTTATTTTATTTTTTAATGAAAATAAAGTTCAGAGAGAATAAGAAACCTGAGCATTGAAAGTGAGAAAGATTTTTTTTCATGAAGCCTTCAGCTGAGCTGCATCCCACCAGAATGTATATGACAATGTCCTTGGTACAGCCTCTGGGATCTCAGAGTATACAAAACCTGATTTTTCTAAGTTCTTATCAGCATAATCAGTCTGTTCTTTCTCTTCCTTTACTTCCTTGGTTATCAGTGAGCATTTGTGAATAAGCATTTTTAGATTCTGGAAAAAGGAAAGAAGGGAAACATTTTGACTTAAATGAAATGTCCTCTCTTGGGAGCTTAATTATACTTCTGGTCCCCAGCAGGTGGTGCTATTGTGACCAGTGATGAAAACTTTGGGAAGATACTGCAAGTGGAGTACTAGTGTCTATGTTTCTGAAGACCTCTGGGTGGCTCAATAGCTTCTTGACTGCCAGAACTGAAGAGCACTCTTGCCATGTGGTCTCTCCACAATGATATTCTGTAGAATCAAATGGGCCAAGCAACCATGTACTGATACTCAACGATTAGCTAAAATAAACCTTTCTTTCTTTGCATTGCTTGCTGTGGTACGTTAGTCATAGCTATACAAAAGCAGATAAATGTTTGTTTTTGCAATCTGGGGGGGGGGCATCACCCAGCTCCCAAATAAATCACACACAGAAGCTTATTCTTAATTATAAATGCCTGGCCTTAGCCTGACTTGTTTCTAGCCAGCTTTTCTTAACTTTAAATAATCCCATATATCTTGGGCCTCAGGCATTTTATCTTTCTCTATTCCTGTGTACCTTTTCTTTCCTTCTCACTCCATGTCAGGCTATGTAGCTGTGTGACTAGGTGGCTGGACTCTGAAGTCCTTCTTCTTCCTCTCTCATTCCTTCTTTGGCTACTTCTTCTCTCCTCCCAGATCTCTTCTTCTATGTATTCTCCCTGCCTGCCAGCCCCATCTATCCTTTCTCCTGACTCACTATTGACCATTCAGCTCTTTATTAGACTATCAGGTGTTTTAGACAGAAAAGTAACACAGATTCACAGAGTTAAACAAATGCAACATAAACAAAAGTAATACACATTAAAATAATATTCCCCAACAACAACAACAACAACAAAATAAGCCAGTGGCTATTGGGTTCCACTGGCAGCAGCAACAGCTTTCTTGTAGCTTGCATGTTTAAGTGAGCCTTCATTACAACTCAAAGGATTCTGCTCCATAACAATGGATGGCTGCTATAATGGTTACTATGAATTGTCAACTTGACAGGATACACAATCACATAGGAGACAAGACAGGTTCATCTGTCAAGAATTATCTAGATTATATTAACTTCTGGAAATGCCTGTGAGATATGACTCTCCTTAACTGTGGGTGGAGGGATGGGGATTCTTAACTGAATAAAGAGGATAAAACAAGCTGAGCACAGGCATTTCCACTCTCTATTTCTTGATTATAAATGCAGTGTAATCAGCTGCCTCAAGCTCCTACTGTCATGGTTTCTCTGTCATGATGTGCTGTATCCCATCAAACTGTTAACCTGGGTAAAACTCCCTCCCTTAGGTTAATTTGGTCAGGGTATTCTACTACAATAATGGAAAAACTAACTAGTATGACTACATCCTCACTTTCATTTTAATTATGCTGAGAAATTATTAGTTTAGGATTATTTATCACTTGGATCATGTGGAGCACTGAAGTATTACCACTCATAAGGCTGTCTGAGATAATTATAGGATATAATGAGCTCAAGCCATTGTGGTACAGTGGTCATATATAAAGATTTGTCCTAGGTAGAAAACAATATGAGAATTGGACCCTACTGTAAATCCACAGTTATGGTTACTCTCCAAATAACAGTGTTCACTAGGCTTGCCATTTCCTTGGCCATTACATTTCTCAACAATTACTATGCTACCTGAAGGTTTGCTTGGATATGGCCCACACATTTAGTTAGTGATCACTTTTAATAGAGTTCTGGGTAAAAGAGCCCAGTAGAAATAAATTCTGCTATTTCCTAAGCCTCTACTTCTGTTTGGGTCCCTGATAACTGTTATATACACTATCTCAATCCATGCTCATTTCTATTTCTTCAGATATGAACCCTGGCCGGGTGCAGTGGCGTATGCCTGTAGTCCCAGCTACTCGGGAGGCTGAGACAGGAGGATCGCGTGTCCAGGAATTCTGGGCTGTAGTGCACTATGCCGATCGGGTGTCCACACTAAGTTCGGCATCAATATGGTGACCTCCCGGGAGCGGGGGACCACCAGGTTGCCTAAGGAGGGGTGAACCGACCCAGGTCAGAAACGGAGCACATCAGATATGAACCCTGGCCATCCCTCTTTACCATCCCCAGATGAAAGGTAAACTTAGAAGGAATAACCAGCATGCTCAAATTTCTCACCTAGCAGCAGAGCCCAAGCCTGGAACCAAGGACTTGTGACTGCCAAAGACTATCATTTGGACCAGTTTTCACACTCCTGCCCCTACAATTGCTTTATTTTCCTGTTGCAGGTTTTACCAGCATATGGTGGTTCTAGCAAGCAGAGCCTTAATACACAAATATTTTGGGCAAGTGATTAGCTTGTACCAACTTCAACTACTTTTGAAATACTAGTAACCGGTGATCACCATTCCTACAATGCAAATGAAATAATTAAATTCAAAGAGCCTTGAAAAGAAAGGTGTAAGGAAATTTTCAGACAAATCAGTAATATAGCCGTGCTCTCTGCCTTACCTATTCTGGGGCACTTGATTCCTGGGCACTGGAAAATAGCTGTCTTGGAATTGCAGAGAACTGCCATTCTGACAATAGAATCAAAGCCCATTATCAACTCAAAGAAAACTCACTGTTTATTACAAGAAAGATTGCAGATTGATTCTATTTGTCTGGAGATCTACTTTGTTTTTTTGTAACACCATGAAATAACTTGTTACACAAATACGTAACAGTATTGATGGGATGCATAAGTAAGGGGAGAAATTTACCCACAATCTTGACATATTTTAAAAATCTATTTTCATTTCTCTCTATTCCTTTCTAGTTTTGTTCTCTCCATGTAATTTTTTCAATGCTAAAATCTATCAGTGGTATAATTCTGTGTTCTATTTGTGCTTTCATTAAGTATTAGAGGCAAAGCTCTGCCCATGTCACTGTAGGAGCTCCTGCTGCCACATCTTGAAGATGACAGCTCACACTTGCAGCTGGGGTTAGATTGGTTGCCAACAGCCACAGCACTCGACGACTGCCATACAAACAGTTACTGGGAAAAGGCTTGCTTCTTTTGCTCCTCATTATGTTTGATATTTCCATGTCACAATAACATGGCTGGGATTCATATAATAGCCATGAAGTATTCTATTTTATGAATGGGCCACTGCTACTTCAAAACCAGAGATGTACCTGAACAGAGAGACCGTGAACTAGTCTTTCAAGAGATTTAAACAAATCTATATTGGATTAAGAAATCTGCTGAAATCAGAAGGTTTTATAGAAAACTTTTGGTAGACTTGAGGAAAGAAACAAAGGAGTGTGTAGTAAGCACATCACACTGACATGTCAAATACAAGGCTGAAGCCAACGATTGATTGTGGTGAAAGAAGGAACAGTCTTGAGAGAGTCCTGTAAGAGCTGGGAGAAAATAACAAATGGTAGTGTTCTAATCTCAAGGTCTAGGCCAATTCCTAGCTAAGATAACACTAACTGTTGTATTTCCTTATATTTGATTCCCATAAAGCTCAATTCACCTTTTCATTGCACCAAAAATTTGTAAAATATTTAAAAACCTAAAGCTCTAAAGAATAGCACAGCAAATCTCCATGGGTGCACCAGGCAGCCTGGTCAAATTTTAGTATTTTCTGCACTTGCTTCAGCTGTTAGTAAATATTCAGACATCATGGTGACATGGATACCATGCACATTGCTCCTTCCATCTTTGGCATCTGCTTATGTAGTATCTATTGCTCATTCATATTCACAGAATGTAGCATGTCCATTTACATTATGCATTTATATTTGCATTACATAATGAATGAAGCATACTGTGTATCATTCTGGAAATTGCTTGCTTTACTCTATATTCTGTTTTCATATTTAACCATGTGACTATGGCTCAGTCATGGTAACTTTTGCATAATATTGTATTGCATAACCATTCTACCATCAATTCTTTTTAATGAGATTTTAGGAATGCTTTCAGGTGTTTTATTTTGTTTAAGAGCAGTCATATATAGCCTCTGAAATCCTGATTTTCTCCCCACTTCTCACATGTTGAGATTATGGATATCCAACTATGATAATAAGGAGGGTTGGTATGGTATGTATTTCTGTATGCTGTGAATATGTGTGACTCCAATTGGATAATAAATAAAACTGCATTGGCCTATGGCAGGGCAGGATAAGGTTAGGCAGTACATTCAGACTGAAGATGGGATGAACAAGGGTGGAGTTGAAGAGATGACAGCCCACCACCAAAGGAGTAACAAGATGCTAGCAGACCGGTAATGCCACAGCCACATGGCAACATACAGATTAATAGAAATAGGTTAAGTTATAAGAGCTAGCTAGCAAGAAGCTTGAGCCATAGGCCATACAGTTTTTAAGTAATACAAGTCTCTGTGTGTTTACTTGAGATTGAGCAGCTGCAGGACCAGGCAGGACACAGGAAAACTTCCATCTACACTTGCACATGAAGATATATGGATAAAATTGTTTGCTATGTGAATCACTACATCACACTACCACTTCCATGAGAAGATTTTTTCTTTTCTTCCTTTTTCTTTTCTTTTCTTTTCTTTTCTTTTCTTTCTCTTTTCACTTCTTTTCTCTTAAATTTCATTTTTATTATATCTGGAAGTGGAGGTTGCAAGGGCAGAGGGCAGACACAAAGGGATGGGAAATGAATGGGATCAAGATGCATAATGTGAAAGACACACAGAATAAATAAAAAGAAAGTTAAAAAATCTTTTTGTGCATGATGAATCTGAAAAGAAAGTGGGGGACTGGTTATTTAGCGAGTGGTATTGTGGCTTTTTAAAGTATTTGTTTTCCACATTTAATAAATTTTGTCTTTGAGAAGGTGTCCTGCTATCTTGTCTATAAGGCTTTCAAACTCATGGACTCATGAAAATTTCCTACCTTAGCCTCCCAAATGCCTGGGACTCTAGGCCTGTGCCATCATCCCTGGTTATAGTTAGCATTTCCATGCAGCTGGGCTTTCTCTACCATGTGAAACAGACATCAGATCTTACTGTATTTTTCCTGACTGTTGTTAGTTTCATGGTTTGTGCCTCTCCCTGATGTCCACTGTCATCTTTGTCAGATTGTAAGAATGTATTGTGTTGGGCCTCTCTAGGCAGTCAGCAGGACCATATCCCAATAGGGGCTCTCTGGTATGTCTGTCTGTTCATGTGTACTTCAGTACCACACTGTCTTCATCATTTGCTCCTACTATCTGCTAGCCAAAAAAGCTCCCAACTTTGTTCCTTAAAGTTAGTTTAGGTTACCTTATTGTTGGATTTCTTTTGTTCCTTTTCTTTCCCTTGTTCTCACTCTTAAAATGTTTTGCAACTCTTCTCTGGGTCTTAAAAAGTTATTCTACTTTTTAGAAATATTTCCATGTAGCATTAAGTTTTCTGTTTTATCATAAATATTTCATTTTTTAATAGATAACACATTTAAAAAAGAATTTGTCAAATTAATGAGATTTTAATATGATGAGGGATCTTTAGGATTTGTGTGTGTGTGTGTGTGTGTGTGTGTGTGTGTGTGTAGAGAGAGAGAGAAAGAGCATGTTAATCTGTGTACATCTACTAACTTTAATTTCAGTCTTATATATTAAAGAATTTCTGCATTTCTTCTAGAAGTTCTATTGGATTTTATTGTCATTAAATATGAATTCTCAAAGTATTTTCCAATGTCCTCTGTATTTCATTTAAGTGTCTTATTTCTATCTCTAGTTTTATTAATATGAGTCGTGTGTGTGTGTGTGTGTGTGTGTGTGTGTGTGTGTGTGTGTGCTTTAGGGTCCATGGATGTGTAAGTATGTGTGCATATGTGTGCACAGATTTGTGGAGACCCTTAAAATTGTCTACCTTATTTCATGAAACAGGGTCTCTAATCAGTACCTGAGGTTCATTGATTAAACTATGCTAGATGGCAAGCCAAAGTTTCTACTTGCTCACCAGTGGAATTAAAAGTGAATGTCACCACATCCATCTTTCTATTTAGGTGGTAGGAGGTCAAACTTAGACTCTCTTGTTAATATAGTGAATACTTTATCAACCTTGATGTTTCACCAGCTCCTTGTTTTGTTTATTCATTTTTTTAGACAGTCTTGCTATATAGTCCAGTCTAGCCTGGAATGAACTATGAAATTTAAGTTGGTCTCAAGCTCATGGCAATCCTCCTACCTTAGCCTCTTAAGTGTTGTGATTACTGGCATAAACCACCATACTTGTATCCTTTATGAAAATTTTATTTATATTTCTCAAGTGTATTTTATGATGGGAAACAATGCTTTTAAGTCCATTTCATGTGAGTGATATTTTATAGAAATTTTTAGAAAACATTGCCATGCCCAAATTATTTTTAAATCATGGACTACAAAAAGTTGCATAGTTTTATGGAGATTATCATATTATATTTCTGCACTATGGCACTGAGTTCACAAAAGCACAGTAAACCAATGTAACACTAAGAATGTTGCTGGCATAACTGGATGTTAACATGCAGAAGGTTGCAAATAGATCCATATCTGTCACCATACACAAAACTCAAGTCCAAGGGGATCAAAGACCTCAACACAAATCCAGTTACATTGAACTTGAAAGAAGAGAAAGTAGGGAGTAGTCTTGAATGCATTGGCATAGGAGATCACTTCCTAAATATATCACCAGTAACATAGACACTGAGAGAAATAATCAATCAATGGGACCTCTTCAAACTGAGAAGCTTTTGTAGAGCAAAGGACATGGTCAATAAGACAAAATTATAGCCTACAGAATGGGAAAAGATCTTCACCTACCCCAATTCTGACAGAGGGTTGATCTACAAAATATATAAATAACTCAAAAAGCTAAACATCAAAATACTGAACAATCCAGTTTAAAAAATGGGCTACAGAGCTTAACAGAGAATACTCAACAGAAGAATCTCACATGGCTGAAAGACATTAAAGGAATTGCTCAACATTTTTAGTGATCAGGGAAATGCAAATCAAAACTATTTTGAGATACCATCTTACACATGTCAGAATGGCTAAGATCATAAACATTGAAGACAGCTTATGTTGGAGAGGAGGTGGAGCAAGAGCAGCACTCCTCCACTGTTGGTGGGAATGCAAACTTGTACAGCCACTCTGGAAATCAGTATGATAGTTTCTCAGAAAATTGGGAATCAGTCTTCCTCAAGACCCAGCCATACCAACTCTTGGGCATATATCCAAGGAATGCTCAATCTTACCACAAGGACACTTGCTCAACTGTGTTCATATCAGCATTATTTGTAATAGCAAGAACGTGGAAACAACCTAATGTTCCTCAACTGAAGAATGGATAAAGAAAATGTGGCACATATACACAATGGAGTACTACCCAGCAGAAAAAAAGTCATGAAATTTGCAGGCAAATGGATGGAACTAGAAAATATCATCCTGAGTGAGGTAACCTCAGAAGGACAAAATTGGTATGTACTCACTCATAAGTGGATATTAGATGTAGGGCAAGGGATGACCAGACTGAAGCCCATGGCTCCAGAGAGGCTAACTGACAGGGAGGAACCCTTGGAGGGACACAGGGATTGCTCAGCAAAGTAGAAGTGGATGGGATCTGCATGAGTAGGCTGGGGGTGGAGGAGCAGAGGGCAAGGAATGGGGTGTGAGATCATAGGGAAATGGAAGGATTGAGCTGGAGTGGGGACAGAGTGGGAGAGCAGGGAAGGAGATACTGTGATAGATGAAGACATCATGGGAATGGGAAGAGAGAGGGTACCAGGAAAGCCCTTAGGAATACACAGGGATGACCCCACCTTGGACTGCTGGCAGTGATTGAATGAGACAAATCTTAAACTTCTATGTCAGCCACTGGAACTGCTCAACTTAATGAATGGAGCTAGTGCATGGCAGTTGGCAGCTAGCTCCACCACACAGGCAGTTGGGAGATGCATCTCTGCACTGCAGCCAGCATGAGAGGCATGAGACTAGGAAGCTGTATTTGGCTCTGTTTTTGTGTGTTTAGAATCTTTTTTAAGCTTTCTCGGGTCTTATATGGATGTAGGTGCTGGAATTTTGAACACCATTTGTAGGTGGAGTTTTTCTATCTCACCAGCCAATTCCCAAATAACCACATACAGACTTATTATTAACTATAATATAAACTATAAAATGCTCAGCTAATAGCTTAACCTTGTTTTTACCTAGATCTTTTTTTTTTTGTTGTTTTTTTTTCGAGACAAGGTTTCTCTGTGTAGCTTTGCACCTTTTCTGGAACTCGCTTTGGAGACCAGGCTGGCCTTGAACTCACAGAGATCCACCTGCCTCTGCCTCCCAAGTGCTGGGATTAAAGGCATGCGCCACCACTGCCCAGTTTACCTAGATCTTATAACTTAAATTAACCCATTTATATTCATCCATGTGCTGCTCCAAGGCTTGATTACCTCATGTACATACTTCCCATCTTGCTTGCTCTACGTCTTATGGTTATCTCCTCCCACTCTGGCCTTTTCTTCCCAGCATTCTCTCTGCCCCAAAATCCTGGCTAGCCATTGGCCAATCAGCTTTTTATTAACAATGAGAACAACATAGTGTACAAAAGAATTATTCCACAGCATTCTTGCTGTGATAATGCATCATAAAAAGCAACTTGGGGGAGAAAGGGGTTTCTTTGGCTTATAGTTTACACTCCATCATGAAAGAAAACTTAAGCAGGAATCTGGAGGCAGGAACTGAAGCATAGACAATGGAGGACAGTTGCTTACTAGCTTGCTGTCTGTGGATTACTTAATCCACTTTTCCATATTACCCAGGACTACCTACCAAGGAATACCACCATCTCCAGTATGATGAGCCGTCCCACATCAACCATTAATCAAGAAAATGCCACATACACTTGCCTACAAGCAATTTAATGGAGGGTTTTTCTCAATTGAGGTTCCTCTTCTCAAATACCTCTAGATTGTGTCAAGTTGACAAGAAAACTAACAAGCACAAAAGGATAATATAGAAGTCTCCCCAAGGGAAATGTTTATGACCATAAACAGTTAAGTGGGGGCACTTCTACGAAACAAAATACCTCTCCACACTGTTTCTTCAGAAGCTCCCTGTGGAATAATTTCTGGAATCTACCTGGCCTGTTGTTTACTTCTAAGATTTTTATATCAAGTAATAATAGTCATAAAGACCCATGATGGCTCTTAAACGTTTATGTATGAGCAATCTGGAGGAAGATTGAAATTCTTCTTTTAAAAGTACAACTCGCCGGGCGGTGGTGGCGCACTCCTTTAATCCCAGCACTTGGGAGGCAGAGGCAGGCGGATCTCTGTGAGTTCGAGGCCAGCCTGGGCTACCAAGTGAGTTCCAGGAGAGGAGCAAAGCTACACAGAGAAACCCTGTCTCAAAAAAAACCAAAAAAAAAAAAAAAAAAAAAAAAAAAAGTACAACTCAAGCCAGGTGGTGGTGGCACATGCCTTTAATCCCAGCACTCAGGAGGCAGAGGCAGGTGTATCTTTGTGAGTCTGAGGCCAGCCTGGTCTACAGAGCGAGATCCAGGAAAGGCGCAAAGCTACACAGAGAAACCCTGTCTCGAAAAACCAAAAAAAAAAAAAGTACAACTCAAGTTCTTCCAGTATGGCCACCATATAGCAAATGCCAACAAGTTAAGAGACAGGCAGGAAAAGTCATTGCCAGAAGTAACATGTCCACTAAAGCTTAGAAATGTTCTTGGGAAAGTATGGCTACTCTTTTTTGAAACTGGTCCAGTTCACAGAAGGCTATAATCACAGAAAGAAAACCACTCAGAAAAACAAACAAACACACAAAAAACAAATAAGCATGTCTTAGTTGATACTTAGTTCTCAAAGGTCATCAAGTCCAAACTAAAAGTGGAAAGCATGATCAGATAAATACAATTAATTCTGGTTCTCTTATGGAAAATTTTGGAAGCTGAAACTAACATAAAAAAGCAATTGCCTTTAAATACTTTTATTAAAGCATAGCTTTACTCTGTTCTGGTTTCTTCTTTCCTTTTCCTTTGCTTCTGAACTTTTAACCTATTTGCTGTCCATGACTTGAATGGAGAGAATTTTAATGAAGTATCTTACTTTTAACAGGTTATAACATACTATGCAAACTTATATTAAGTAAAGTATACATGCATTACAGAGGGTTAAATAGAGAGCAATTCTACAATAAGTTCTAAGTGCCACCAAATTCTACATTTCCAAATGAATGCCAAATGAGCTTAAAAGAATGTTAAACATAAATTGTCACTGGACAATATTAACATAGCATAATGGATGCCATAAAGGTCCATCAGCCACAGAACAGTAATAATTGAAAATACTATCATGAAAAAGCAAAGCAGGACACTATGTAGGATTATTGCCTAATGTACCACTTTATTTCTTTGTGTTATTAAAAAAGGTTGAATACTGAATTATGAGGATTTCTTAAAATAAGAATAGACATACAAATGGAAAAGGGGACTTCTAATTAGAGAGGGAGAAGGGGAAGAAATATAGAAGGAAGGAGGAGGAAAAACAACAAAAGGATGTCTGAAAAAGTCTTACAAAATCATACTTTTAACTATTTAGCTTAAAAAATGTAATACACGTAAGTCTCTGTATAAATATACATATATAGTCTAAATGAGATCTTCTCATCTGGTCTGACAATGCTGCCTTCAAGAACCATAGACCATCTAAAAAATCCTAGCACCAGGCACAAGAAGCTCTCTTTTGAGCTGTTGGTTAGATATGTCCAAGAGACACCTGAAACATTATAGGTTGTTGCTATTGCCCTTGACAACACCCCAGATGTAGAAGGTAATTCCCTACTGCTGAAAATATCACATACCAGATTCAGAATGACCCCTGGGCTGGAACTTTCCTGGATGATTTCCTGTAGTATGTAGAGTATACATACTACAGACTGAGCAGGTTATGTTTACGTATTTAGGAATATATGTTCATGCACAAATAGACAAAGGCATGTCACAATGAGTGAAAAAAGAGGCTATGAATTTGAAAGAGAGGAAGGAGGGGCCTATAGGCAGATTTGGAGGGATGAGAGGGACTCGAGAAATGATGTAATTGTTTTATAATCTCACAGATAAGAAAAAATATATTAGCTATGTGTGTTGGCCACACCTTAAATCCTTATACTCTAAAGGCAGAGGCACAAGGCTCTCCATGAATTTGAGACCAGTCTACATAGTGAGCTCCAGGCCTGCCAAAAGTACATAGTGAGACCATGGCAGGGAGAGAAGAGCAGCTATCACTCATTACCTAGAAATAACACAAAATTTTGTATTTTAAGAATGATGCAGACTAGAAGCAGCCTTCATGTAATTCAAGGAAGGAGAAGAGTGGGGATCACAAAGAATGCACTCATTCTAAAAAGAAAAGAATGGGAACAGCATTGGAATTTCAAATAGAAAGGAAGGAATGAGATGGCTAAAAAGAACAAGAGGACTCTGCAAAAAAGACATAATCAGGGCATGATTGTAGTCTCATAGTACCCTAGCAGAGAAGGAGCAACAGAAGCTTTAGATGGTAAGCCAAGAAGCTTGGGAGAAAGAGACAGACAGTCCTACCACAGTGTTACCCCACAACACTCACAGGTCTCAAATCTACTTGTGAATTTTCTTGAAGCACTGAATTCTCTGGCAGGAGGGGACAGCAAGGGAGAGCAGTTCCATTTTGTCACTCCCCTTGATTCTGAAAACTGTGGCTGTGCACCATCTAGACAGAAAACCTATTCTTTAAAACTGAGGTACCTCGGAGTGTGAGACCAGGAAACAGTCATCAGAAAAAGCCTAAAATAAACCTGCCACTGCCTCAGACGGAACAACAGCCACAGGAGATAGCAATAGAGAGCAGGGGGAAAACGATGCAGCTACTCCACAAAGTTCAGGCAGCTCAAGTTCAGTTCATGAAGTCTTTTAGACAATTCAGTAGCTAGAGGACAACCCCATCACTCAGAATAACTTTAGAATCTGATAGCCCCAAATCTATGTTCAAAAGTAGATTATCCTCTGAAGGCACATCTCTGCCAGGAGATTATTGCTGAGACTGAGAATTCCAAAGCTCATGTGAACTGTTTGATAATTGCAGCTGTACAGTGCAGCAGGATGGTTGGTGAGTATGGATTCTGAGAGTCTGGATCGAGGTAATCTCAGTGCTGTGTACTTGCCCTGCTCCCATGTACTTGGGCTGAAAGATAACCTACCCCAGGGTATGTGAACTGTGTGTGGAGATTTAGATAGCTATGACAATTTTTTAACCCCGTGTTTCTCCCTTTACCTTCATACTTTTAGTAGTACTGTGGATTTACTTGATATAGTAGCTTTAATCTTTTATATTCCTTATAGATTTATCTGATTTGTTTATGATTCTTTTCATTTTTGGACAATCTATTTTCTCCCCCTTTTTGACTTTTTAAATTTTAGGCCTTGTGTTTACCCCTTTATCCCTTTACTATTTTTTGGTTTTTGAGACAGGGTTTCTCTATGTAGCTTTTGTGCCTTTCCTGGAACTCACTTGGTAGCCCAGGCTGGCCTCGAACTCACAGAGATCCGCCTGCCTCTGCCTCCCAAGTGCTGGGATTAAAGGCGTGCACCACCACCGCCCGGCCTCATCTATTTTTTTAAGTGTACTTTTTCTTTACTAGGAAATCCTTTTATCTCTTGCTCTTTCTAATTCTTTCATAAAACTTTTGAACTCTTCTTTTCTCCTTGTTTTTATTTAATCTTGCCCCTTTACTTTCCCCTTCTGTTCCTTTTTCCTTTATTTCACTCTATTAATATTTCTACATGTTCCCTAAAAATCATAACTGCACAATTAATTACTTAGTTTTTTTAGATCTTTGGTTCTGTGGTGATGGGTGATATACTAGTATCTTTAAAGTTCATTTTAAGCATAATTTTATATTTTCTTTGTTGCCAATACAGAAATTTGTGTTTTCCTCTCTGCCTCAATTTGGGGATTGATCCCTCATCAACAGTCTGGTCATTGATATCTTCAAATAATACTGGAAGAGTTATATGAGCTAATGGATAAACAAACTGAAACACAAAGACATAATAAATATGAAAAGCAAAACAATATGATTCCCTCAGAAGCCTCTAACATGGTAGTTCTCAACCTTCTAAGCCTTTAAGATAGTTCCTAATGTTTTGGTGACACCCAACCACAAAATTATTTTCATTACTACTTCATCAAAGTAGTTTTGCCACTGTTATGAGTCATAATGTAAATATTTTTGGAAATACAGGTTTTTCCTAGGAGTCACAACCCACAAGTTGAGAACCACTGTTCTAACTCAAATAGTGAATTTCAAGAAACAGATATGTATAAAATGCTGAACCAAAAAAAAAAAAAAAATCAATGACTTCAAAAAGGATAAAAACAAGCATATGAAAGAAGTAAGGATATCAATTCAGAACTTTGAGAGGAAAGTCAGCAACATTTGGTGAAAAATTGATTTAGGAAATTGGTATTTAAAAAGATTATAATAGAAATGAAAAACTCAATTAGAATATTTTAACATTATGTAAAAGTTTTAAAACTATGTAAAAAAATATTTTAAGACTATGTAAAAAGACCAGGAAAAGGTATCACCAATAGAATACACTAACACATGAAAATATTACAGATGAACAACAAAATGGAGAGAATATTACATTCAAACATAAATAAACAGCATCAGTAAATAAACAACATGCCTACAACCTTTAAAATCATTTGGACATGATCAAGAAACCAACTTTAAAGATCTATGGAGTAGAAGTTGAGATAAAAGTGGAGGAGAGAAAATATATTTAAATATATTAAATAATTAAACTACAGAATAAAATTTCCCAAATCTAGAGAAATGGATATTTAAAGCCAAGAAGCATCTAGAACCTCAAATAGATGTGACCAAAGAAGAACCACTCTGTAAGCACATCATAGTTACTATGTCAAATGCACAAAATGAAGACCATGTAAAGCTGCATGGAAAACACAACTCATAATAGCAAAGATCAGATTTACATCTCACCTCCTAAGATTCTCCCTCAAATATGAGGGAGCAAAGAATATATATATATATATATATATATATATATATATATATATATATATATATATATATATGTAATTTGAATGGATTTGGCCCCCATAAGCTCACAGGGAGTGGCACTATTAGGACGTGTGGCCTTGTTGGAGTGCACATGGCCTTGTAAGAGGAAGTGTGTCACTGTGTGGGTGGTCTTTGAGGTTTTTTTTGTGCTCAGGATACTGACCAGTGTGTCAGTCAAATTCTTGTTGCCTGTAAAAGGTAACACTCTTGGCTCCAGTAGCATGTCTGTCTGCATGTTGCCATGCTCCCCTTCATGATCATAATGGACTGAATTTCTGAAACTGTAAGCATGCCACCCTCAATTAAATGTTTTCTTTATAAGAGTTGCTGTGGTCATGATGTTTCTTCACAGCGCTAAAAAAGAAAAAAATCCCTAGCCATTGTGTGGATGCTGAGAACTGAATTTGTACTATCAGGAGGAATAACCAGTGCTCTTAACTGCTGGTTGATTTCTCTACCCCTAAGAATTATATATTGTAATCCTTGATAGCAATAACAACAACAACTTAGGATGCTACATACAGTAAAATTATCTTTAAAACTCATAGGAAAATGAGGCTATTTTAAGAAAACCAACAACTAAAGCCAACACAAAGCCAGCACTGATGACAATGCAGTACTACACACAGTACTGTGTTTAGGAACCTCAAACCCCGGGGGAGAAAAGTCTTAATCACAAGAGCACCAGAATCAATACATTTCATGAGTAGAATAACTAAAGAAAAGAGAACTAGAAAATAATCCATTGTCTAACCCAGTAAACCAATGAGCCTCTAATAGGCAGAGGGAAGTAAGACACACACAAAAAAACCACAAAAATATAATAAATAAGATGGATCATGAAATCATAAGAGGTTGAAATCTATTTTAATAATAACAACAAAAACACAGTTTTCACACCTTAGCTAAAGAATACAGACTAGTTGCCTGTGTGTGTGTGTGTGCGAGAGAGAGAGAGAGAGAGAGAGAGAGAGAGAGAGAGAGAGAGAGAGAGAGAGAGACAGAGAGAGAGAGAGAGACAGAGACAGAGACACACAGAGAGAGACAGAGAGAGAAAGAGAGAGAGAGAGAGAGAGAGAGAGAGAGAGAGAGAGAGAGAGAGAGAGAGAGAACGAGATATTCAACTCTGTTGTTTCCAAGATACACACTAGAGATGGGGATTTTATTCTTCAGAGAAGGAAAACCATTTCAACAGGCAAACAGAAGTCCCAAAGAAGCTGGAAGAGTGCTTGTGAAATCTGATATTGTACCAACAAACATGAATCAGAAGAGATAAAGAAGGCCTGAGAGTTTTAATAAAGGGAGCATTTACCATGAAGATATAGCAGTCATAAATATATAAAAGTGAAGTCTCTAACTGCATAAAACAATGCTGATGGCTATGAAAGGACTGACGGATGCTCATGCAATAATGGTAGGTGAAATCCATACCACACTCTCAACAACAGATAGGTCTTATAGAGTAACAATAAACAAAGAAACTTCAGAGTTTAACTCAACTATACATTACATGGACCTGTCAGACATGCCACCCACAGCTACAGAATATACAGTTTTCTTAATAGCCTGTGGAACTTGGAAATGGATTACCTTTTAGGCTAGACAGGAAATATTTAAAAATACAAAAAGAATCAAAACAATCTCTTGCTTTTTATCATATTACAGTGGAATATAATTCTAAATTAATGAAAAGATAAGCTACATAAATTATGGAACTTCTTAGAGATTAAGTATTCAGGCTTGAATGATAATACATTCTAGAAAAAAAAACAATGAGGAAATTTAAAAGTTACTGAAATTATGAAATTAAATGAAGCTGAAATCACCTTTGGAATTTAGCAAAGGTAGTTCTAAAGGAATATTTACAGCTATGAGTGTTCAACAAAAAATCAGATTATAAATAAATGAATATATTATGTACCTCAAGGTCTTCAGAAAACAAGAACATACCAAACTTAAAAGTAGTACTTAAATAGAAATAATAAAGACCAAGGCAGAAATTAGTACACTAGGGACAAAAAGGACTCTACCAAGACTGCAAAACATAGAACTGACTCTGAAAACAAGAAAGAGTGGCAAACTATAGTCAAACATAAGAGGAGTGAGTAGGACACTACAATATATGCTAAAGACACCCAGAGGGTATTAGAAAAACTTTGAGAACTTACATTCCAAATAAAGGGAATCCAAAAAAGGCATGCATAAATTCCTAGATACAAAGATCTACAAAAATCAAAGCAAGTTGACAAAAAAAAAAACAACAAACAAAAAATAAAAAATAATAAAAAAAAAACAACACCTTGACCAGCCCTATAAAAATGCAGTAACATTGAAGTGGTAATATTCTACAAAGAAAATGCCAGAACAGACAGACTGACTGTCAAACTTCTCCAGAATTTTAAAGAGAAATCAACAAAATAAAGAAGACACGAAAGATATATGAATAGAGAAGGTAAATCTTCCTGTTTTCAGATGAAATTACACCATACTGAAAAAAAAAATCATATACCCTCTACCGCATCACCCATGTCTGAAAATCACCTTTAGCAAACAAATAGGATACCAAATTAATGTGACTAATTCAATAGATTTTCTAGATATTAGTGAGAATTTTACAGAGGAAAAAATCAATTAAAATATCCCACTTATGATAGCTTCAAAGGTAAAACAAAATAGTTAAAAATATACCTAACCAATGTAAAAATAACCTCCACAGCAAAAAATTTCACTGAAGAAAGACACTGAAGCAGATACTAAAGACAGAAAGACCTCCTTAGCTCTTGGACTGGCATGGTTAATATCATAATCTGTAGATTCAATGCTATTCCCATTGAAATCCCAGTGACGCACTTCAAAGAACTGAAATAAGAATGCTAAACTGCATTTGGAAGCACAAAAGACCAAGGATAGCTAAATCAAACCCAGCAGAAAGGAAAACAATGGAAGTATCACCATATATGACTTCAAGTTTTGTGGCAGAAATATGGTAGCTAAATACAAGGTATTAACAATGAAAACATACATTGACCAATAAAATTGAAAACAGGACTTAGAAATACATGCATTCATTTATAATCACATAATTTTTGATGAAGCTGTGAAAACATAATTTATAAAAAGATAGCTCTTTTGATCCATAGTGATGAGGAAACTGGGTAGAATAATAAATTCAGATTCATATCTTTCAAAATGAATTAAAGACCTTAATATAAAGTCTTGTAAATTCTAAAACATCTAAAAGGAACCAGGGACAACTCTTCAAATATAAAAATAGCCAAGCAGTGTCTGAAAGTAATCCAGTAATTTAGGAAATAATCCCAAAAATTGGGAAATGGGATTGAATGATTTGTAAAAAGCCTCTACACATAAAGAAAACATTCAACAAAGTACAAAAATAGCCTACAGATTGAAAGAAATTCTTTGTCACCTACACATATGGTGGTATTTTATTTGTACTGAAATGTGATTTTCATTGTATGTTAATAAATAAAGTTGCCCAGGGGTCAGAGCTATTAGAGCCATAGCAAGAGCTTGGTGGTGGTGCTATGAGTTTCTTATGAGACTCAGAGTAGATTTTCCATCATTTATTGGGCACCATTTCCCCTCTACTAGAGAAATATTTAGATAACCTTGTGTGCTGACAGCTATACACAGTCAGAACCCCAGTTCAAGCCTCCTTGTAATTATCATCATTGATAGCATCTGGCCAGGACCATCCCTAGACAAAGGAAAGTACCTTATCAGAGATACCTCTGTACTCTCTAAGAATAGACTTAAACTTCTAGACTACCTGTTTGAGAAGGCCTGGCAGATGTGTCAATTAAGCTTAACTACCTCCTTTCCCTGGAAGCCTGGCTTTGCAACTGCCAAGGGATTACTGCTTGTAAGTGTAGATATACTGGGACTCCCAAGGCACAGGAGGATGAAAAAGAAAATTTGGAAGAATAAATGACTGGACTAGGAGCTCTGTGTGCTGAGATTCTATTTCCCAAAAATAGTCCTCCCATTTGTAGTTCTCTCTCCTGAGCCCCTGGCATGTATAATATTAAGGCTCTAATATTATACCAGAGGAAAGTACTCAAAATATTAAGGTAGAACTATCATATGATCCTACAATATCACGCTGTAGTAGAGACTCAAAGGAAGCTTAGTCATCAGAGAAAAGAATGAAATTATATGTCACTAGTGGAAAAATAGGTTTAGAGCTTATCATATGAAGCAACATAAGCCAGATACACATTAACAGAAGCTTCATGCTTTTTCTCATATGCAGGTGTGTGTGTGTATGTGTGTGTGTGTGTGTGTGTGTGTGTGTGTGTGCACGCATGTTTGTGCATGTGTGTGCATGTGTGTAAAGGGCACTGTTTGAGAGAGGAACAGGATAAGTGATTGAGGTGGAGAGGAACAATAGCAGAGGGCAATTGGGGATCAATATGAAGAAAGTACACTCATATTGTACTTCACTACAATATTGTGAAGTACAAATATTTATACACACAATTGTATGTTTACAAACATATATATGAAAATAATAATAAAATAAAAACCTAAATTTTAATTCCAGGCTTTTTTAATAAACAAAAGCACAATAAACACAATCGTATCCTGTTTCTCTTTAACCTCTATCTTCCAGGCAACATCCTTCCATTTTTCCATCTTCTACTAAAAGCTGGTATGTGGTGTGGTACAGGCTGGAGTTTATTCAGTGTGTCAATATTGGAAGCATTCTATAAGAGCTTAGCTAGACAAGGAGTTTAGAAAGGAAAGAAATGCAGGTGGTAGATCTGGAGGTACCTGAAAGGGACGTAAGCCTTTTATAGATAGAGCTGCTTGCTTTTCTTCCTCTTACACTTTCCTACTTTATGTCATCATTCCCTGAGGCTTTAAGCCATGTGTGTGCTTCTTTAAATAACCTCACAAGATAAAAGCCAAGTGCATCAAATCACCAGGCATTGATGCCTATCTGTAGAACATAATCACACACTAATCACAGAGTGTATAGATTTACTTTCTTCCCTAAGGCAAGATGCTCCCTGGCACCTGGGGAGGTGAGCCCCAGCATGAATGATCTGCTACTGGCAGTTTTTTCATACCTGAAAGCTCATTGAAAAGTCACATAAGTGCACAATCCAACAATCCTCACATTTGGATCTGCTGTGCAATTACAGATGCAGAAGGCCAGACAATGCTTCTTTGGCAATGCTGGGTCTTAATTTATCAAAATTTAAAAACAAGTCCCTGGGGCTAGAGAGATAACTCAGCAGTCAGGAGAACTGGCTACTGGTCCATGGGACTCAGGTTCAGTTCCCAGCACTTGGAGACTCACAACTATCTGTGACACCAGTCAGGAGATCCAAAGCTCTCACCCTGGGCTCTACATGCACGTAAATCACCCACAGACACATATGAAGGTAACATACCCCCCTCCACACACACAAAATAATAAATGTTTAAAAAAAATCACAGTACCTTGGTACACACAGTGGCTCGCAACTACAATCACAACACCTGGAAGACTTAGACAGAGGGTTTCTGTGAGTTTGAATGTAATCTGAGCCACATACTAAGTTCTCTTACCATCTGAACTACAGAACAAGACACTGTCTCAAACAAAATCTCCTCTCCATAAAATAAAACCCAGTTCCTCTATCACAGAAGTTACCATCAAACTCTCAAAGTTAAGTATATGTGATAAGTGGTCATAATGTTGAATAATATAAATACAGAAAATTTCCAACACGGAAAATTTCTATTGGATCATGTTGGTTCAGGATGCAATAGTTGGTGAATCTGAAAGGGGATGTGAGTGCAAGGTCAAAGAGATGATATTGGAGGGACAACTAACACTAAAGGCCCTTTGAAAAGCATACAGAAACCTACTGCTGTGAAAGAATTATATATATATGTATATATATATATATATATATATATATACTTATACATACACATATATACATACTTATACATACACATGCACATATATGAAAAGAATTTAAATGGACTTATCATATAATTGGGAGGGGGTTATACCCCAACTAGATATCATATGTGACTAAGTATAGCCTCTAGTACCAGCAATGGGTTACATCTTTTTGAATCACTAGCACAAAGGGTACCATGGAACCTCACAAACATCACGGACTATTATTGTCAAGGCTATTAGTTGCTCCCCACAGCCTGATTTTAAGGCCTTATTCCTGAAGACAGCACTTGCTTATGTCTTTGCATATGGAGAAGACAGTCTGGAGCTTGATTGACTAGAAGGTTCACCCCTGCTGCCTAGTGTTAATTGTCTGAGGGGTACTTTTGACACTACTGTTGGAGAAAGGAGAAATCATTACCATCCAGCTACAAACCTTGCAACTTACAACAGTGATCTGCCTGTAAGATATGCAATAGTGGCATGAATATTACGAGAATAACTCACCTCTTTTCGGTTCGTTTAAGACCCACTCCATGAAATTCAGTCTATACTCAACATTGCTAAAGTGAACAAGGACCTACAACTAAATAGGTCAAGGGCCTAAGGGAAAAACTGCTATTATTATTCTGCTAAACTACACACACATCAATAAAATGATTTCTAATAAAATATTGATATACACATATCAATGCCTCACTCAGCCCTCATCTGAGAAAGTTTTTCTTGCATTACCTGGAGATTAACACAGAGACCCATAACTGGACAATATGCAGAGAGTGAGAGACATTGGAGCACTCAGTCCTAAATGGGAGGTTTTCATCAAACCCCTCCTCTCAAGGCTCCAGAATCTATGTGGAAATGGAAATGAGGCATTATGTTTGTAAAAACCGGAGATGGTAGATGCCTCCAAGCAAAGTGTCTCCAGATACAACATGATATATATATATCAACTCATAGAGCTTGTGCCAGCACCAATAGGAACTGAACATGTATGAGTCAAACAGGGTCTCAGCACTGAGATGGGGAAGTTGACATGGATCCCAACCCTAATCAAGAAGCTATTAGCAACTGATAACTGCTGGCAAAAGGGAAATCAGTTTCCTCTAGTGGAGTAGCACCACGTATATCAACCATACTCCAGGGCAGGCCCCATCCCAAAAATAGTTGTCCAGAACAAAATGAACTCTATGTTATTTATTTATTTATTTATTCATTCATTTATGGGAGTTGTTTGGGTTTGGCCATTTTTTGTTTTGTTTTTTTTTGTTTGTTTGTTTGTTTGCTTTTGTTTGTCTTTCTTTTTAGAGGGAGACAAGAGCACCAAGTTCAATTGGTAGAGAGCTGAAAGGATCTGGAAGGATTTGATAGGATTGGGGGAGAATGAAAACATGATCAAAATATATTGTATGAAAATATTTTTTAATTAAAAAATGAAAAAAAAAAGAAGATAAATTGGAAGGCACTTGCATCTCAATGCTCAACAAGTCTTCATGGTAAACTGACACAGTATTGTGACACAAATGTATGTACAACCTTATTAAAGTTTTATGAGTATAACAAGGATGAAGACAAGTTTCTGTATGTATGTTCTAGACCCTCCTGGGAGACACTTGGAATAAATCTGGCTTCTTAAGAAGAGAACAAGGTCTAAATATTGTAAATCCTTATGAAGGCAAAAATGAAGGAATTATTACCACCTTGGTTGGTCATCAGCTCACAGATGAGAAAATAGGATGCCACATAGGGTATTAGGAAATGTGTTTGTATGTCAGTCCATATGTGCACATTAGCTTTAGAAAACTATTATTTTACCTAGGTTATCTTGTTTTCAAATTTTTACAAGTTTAAAATGATATCATACTTTGCATACAAAATTACCAGTGAGTCAGACCTTAGAGTTGTTTTGATGCTTTTCTGTAGATGTAACCAACCGTCTTATTAAATAAGAAACACAGAGCCAATGTAAAAGAGAAAGCCAAGAGGTCAGAGCTCAGAGCTAAAATCTTTCCCTTCTTCCTGCGGTGGTCCTACCTCTCTGAAAGAGACCTACTTCCTGTGTGTTTGTCTTTAGATAGTCTTTCTGTTCTGCCTTCCCATTGGTTGTAAACCCAAACACGTGACTGCCTCGTCACTGCCTGTAAGTACAACCCTCCAGTTCTTAAAGGCGTATGTCTCCAATGCTGGATGTATCCCTGAACACACAGAGATCTATGTAACTCTTCTACCAAGTGCTGGGATTAAAGGCATGCACCACCACCACCACCACCACCACCAAGCTCTTGCTATGGCTCTAATAGCTCTGACCCCTGGGCAACTTTATTTATTAACATACAATGAAAATCACATTTCAGTACAAATAAAATACCACCATACTTTTCTCCACAGGAGGGGCAATGAACAGCATTGCCAGGGTGTCATGGGCACAGTCTTTTGCTGGGATATGCTGCCTTCTCTGAGAGCTTACACTCAATAGAGAAGTCTCCCCAAGTGGACTCTTGGAGCAGATTATCTATCAGAGTCCTCAAAAGACAGATTTTACACAAAACAGGGTCAGATATGTAGGAAGAGGCTCTGACACCTTTGCTCCTAGTCCTATCCACTTGCTTCATTATGCCGCTCTCCATAGTGTTAGAAATCTCACTTGGTGATCTCTACACAGTTACTCAGAGGCACTGCTTCGCAGTAGCAAATTCTAGCCTTGAACAAGGAGTTCTTTTGGTGTAGCTTCTTATATTTTTGGTTGTGAATTTAGCCTTTAATGGCTGAGCCATCTCTCCAGCCCTTGGTGTAGCTTCTTTTTTTATTTTATTTTATAATACCATTCAGTTCTACGTATCAGCCATGGGTTCCCCCATTCTCCCCCCTCCCACTCCCTCCCATTACCCCCAGCTTACCCCCTATTCCCACCTCCTCCAGGGCAAATCCTCCCCCGAGGACTGTGATCAACCTGGTAGACTCAGTCCAGGCAGGTCCAGTCCCTTCCTCCCAGACTGAGCCAAGTGTCCCTGCATAAGCTCCAGGTTTCAAAGAGCCAACTCATGCAATGAGCACAGGACTTGGTCCCACTGCCTAGTTGCCTCCCAAACTGATCAAGCCAATCAACTGTCTCACCTATTCAGAGGGCCTGATCCAGCTGGAGACCCCTCAGCCTTTGGTTCATAGTTCATGTGTTTCCATTCATTTGGCTATTTTTTTTCAATAATTGAGTAAAACCGAAATTTATTATAAGCCACATTCGTCCTAGGGACCTCCATGTTATATATATAGCCTCCATGGTTCTATGGGTTGTGGTCTGATTGTTCTTTATTTTATATCTAGAATCCACTTATGAGTGAATACCATGACTGTCTTTCTGGGTTTGGGTTACCTCACTCAGGATGATTTTTTCTAGTTCCATCCATTTGCCTGCAAATTTCATTGTTTTTCTCTGCTGAGTAGTGAAAAAAATGTGGTACATATACACAATGGTGTAGCTTCTTAAGAGGCTGCAGAGAAAAACATTTTTCTTCTCCTGTGGATTTTGTCTGGTCTGAGCAAACGAATTTGCAGTCCTGGCCTTAGGATGCTGTGCAAGTGTCAAAATGGTAACCAGAACATTGAGTGTACTCCCTCTACCACTTGGCTGAGAGCTACAGAGACATTTGTTTATGTTGGTGTCTAATTGTCATTGCAATGTTCTCATACATGTAAGGGTGGTTCCTGTCATTGTCACTGCAGGGATTTTCCCACTGCTATGGCTGTCAACAGTGAAGAAAATGAAGTAGGATACATATGCTCTTGACAGACAGTCATACCCATGTCCAACTAAAGCAAGCCACTGCTTACTATGACCTACATAGAATGCACTGTGACACTCAGACTTCCCATGCTACAGGTCAGTCACTCATGCTTGGGGTCTGAGAGTCTGGATAAGAGCTACATTGCTACATGACAAGCTCCTGACAGACATCCTCCCTCCCTCTCTCCCTCATTCCTCCCTCCATCCTTCTCACCCTCCTACTGTGTCTACTTTAATTTTTTAATGTTATTTTGACTTTATGTAAATTCTCATGGGGACTGCCTTGTGTAGACTGTGTATATCATTTTATCTAAGGTTTTACAAATATGCTGTGATTCTTGAAACAATGCTTTAAAAAAAATGCCCTGTTCAGAAGGGTGACCTAATTTATAATATCTTTAAATCACACATATTTTTAATGTGCTAAGTGAATAAACATAGAACTAAAACTGAAAAACAAAACAGAATAGGAATGCACCTTGTAAATGTTACCATCTTCTTCTGGCAGAACATGGGATTTCGTGTTGCACATATATCTCAAAATGCTATTGTTTCCATATTATAGACTACTATTATGGATAGTTAAAAAAATCTATTTAACACAGACAACATAAAAATCAGCTGTTTCTATGTCTTAGATTTGTTATAGCACCAAGAAATGAAATATTTAGTATTAAATTTAAGAAAGAAAATGTAACACTTTCACATTTAAAAAAATACAATGTCAAAGCTGAAAGATATTGAAGAGTTAAATAAAATAAAGTCTCTATGTTCTTGTGGATTGTAATAAACATTGTTAATATTGTAATGATACCAAAATGGATCATAGATCTAAATACAATATCTGAATATTTAAATTCCTTATGAAAAATCATAAGTCAAAATCTTCATGATGTCGGAATAGGTAATAGTTTCCTAAATGTTATATCAAGTGTAAACAGAAAAGAATAATAACAAGTAAACTGAGCTTCATCAAAGTGAAAATCTTGGGTATTAAAGCACACAGCTAAATCCTCTCACTATATGAGAGAAAGTATTTCTTTATCATTTCAGAAAAGCATCGAGCCTGAAATTACCTCAGAATTTAGAATGAAGAAGGGCAGGAAACAAAAAGTAATGCCAAAAGATTTGGCAAATGTCCCTCTAAAGAAGAAACACAAATATCTAAGATGTGCATAAACAGATGCAAAATGGTCACCCAGGAAACACAAATAAAACCACAGTGAAATTCATCTTTAAATTCACTGACAGCTGTCTTTGTTAGGGTTTTTATTGTTAAGACGAGACATCATGACCATGGCAACTCTTATAAGGAAAAACAATTAATTGGGATGGCTTACATTTTCAGCGGTTAAGTCAATTATCATCATGGTATAAGATGGTGGCAAGTGGGCATACATGATGTTGGAGCAGGAGCTGAGAATCTTTACATCTTCACTTTAAAGCAAGAAGTAGTAGTAGAGGGAGACTTTTCTTTCCCACCACCAGTTCCCAAATGACCAACACAGAGTCTTATCATTAATTATAAATGATCAGCAGATAGCTCAGTCTTGTTACTATCAAACTCTTACATTTTAGATGAATTCATATTTCTTATCTACCTCTGCCACATGGCTCATGGCTTGTTATTTCATTTCCTACATATCCTGATTCCTCTGAATCTGTTGTTGTCTTTTCTGACTCTGCCCTTCTTCATCCCAGCATCCTTCATTTGGTTGTCGCACCTACACTTTCTGCCTGGCTACTAGCCAGTCAGCTTTTTATTAAACCAATTTAAGTGACAAATCTTTACAGTATACAAATGATTATTCCTTAGAATTTGTCCTTTTTTGTCTAATTAAAAAGGTTTTAATTTTTAACATGATAAAATTATATACAACAAAAACAGTTATTTAGTAAGAATTACAGTTATAACATCCAGATCATTTGTATCTGGCAAATTTAGAGAAAATACTCAATTATCTATCCTATCTTGGTGAGTTTTATACCTAATTCACTTTCTGTCCCAAGTAAGGAAAACTTTAAATCTAATTATTTAGTCTTTAAATCCAACAAAGACCCAAGAATGGTAAAATGTTACCTAAAAACAAGGACATCTGGCTGCCTAGACTATCACTCTAGGTTCTTCTGTAACACTGGGACATGCAACTTGGGCCTACAGGCCTGATATACCTTTTAGACATTTCTGAGAAACACGCAACTTTGAAGGACTGTCCTACCTAATCTTAGCAAAACTTCTCAGTCACTTTCTTTGGCATCCTGCTTGTCCAGTTTGGACACAACACTGTCAGCAATTGAGGTAAGGGCAGTTTCTTTGCTCAAATGACTGCCTTTTGCCATAAGGAAATTAAACTCCATACAGAATTTTTTTTTTTTTTTTTTAATGCCCATAATCTTCTCTGAAGTAGATTGGTACTGCCAGGAGCAAACGTGTCTCACTGCCATGAAAAGTTTCAGGTTATTAAACATATTAAATGCTATATTCTGTAGATCTTTGAAGTGTTTGAAGACCATCTATCTAACTAAATATATGTGTGTATGACCTTGAAAACATGCATAACATGACTATAAGTTTGACTATTATAGATAACTATTAATCTGTATTTCTTAATTATGTATTACATTTTTAAATGAGCTGCACAAACACAATACCCTAAGGAAGAATAGGAACATACACACAGCATAACAAAATTAACCTTATGTTTGTATCAATAAATCAAAATCGTTACCAATGTAAAGTATTTTGAGATTAATGGTTGTTTTTTGGGGTTAAAGTAAATTCAATAATCTAACCTTTTATCTCATCATTTCTATATCATAGCCTCTTTTTTTCCCTTAAAAAGATATCTTTGAATTTAACTGATTTTTTAGCTATTTTTTAACTATGACCAATAACAACTTATAAACAATCTCCCTTAAATGATAATAAACATCAATAACCAATTTGTTGGGGGAGTGTGAGTGTCATTCTCCACACTACTTCCTGTTGTTTGAAGGCACTAACATCTTTGGGGAAACCTTGAGAAAAATCAGGATAATTCTTAAATCTCGGCTGGAACAGTCTGTGAGGCTGGATCATCTCAGCCAGCCGCCTAAAGCTGTTCTGGATGCAGAATTTGAAGGAAATTATAACAGAGGTGTTCTGAGATGCTGGATCATCTCTTTGTTCTGAAAATATATAAACTTTTTCATTATAAAATTTTTTCATTCATTTTACACACCAATCAAACATAAACTTTTAAAGATAGTGTATATTAAAAGTATGGAATATGTGGTATGCACAGGTCAGTTAAGGATGATTTTTTTATGTTTGAATAGATAGAATATTCATTATGTGTCTCATAGTTCATCTAGGTTTATTCTTTTATGTTTATAGACAGAATTTTAGGGAGCTTTCCCTGTAGCATGAATCTTAAAAGGTCTTATTAATAAAAACAAATCTGAAGCCAGGTATTGAGGTGAATGCTGGAAGGTCAGAGAAGCAGAACCACCCACAGCTTCCTCACCTTGCCAATTCCTCAGCCTGGAAACTTTTGAGTCCTCATCCAAATGGATCTCAGCTGAACTGCTGCTCAAAAGCCTAAAAGCTTAACCAGGCTCTAGTTCTGGATTTTCATGCCTTATATACCTTTCTACTTCCTGCCATGACTTCCTGGGATTAAAGGCATGTGTCACCATGCCTGGCTGTTTCCAGTGTGGCTTTGAATCCACAGTGATCTGGATAGATCTCTGCCTCCAGAATGCTAGGATTAAAGGTGTATGTGTCACCATTTTCTGGTCTCTATGTCTATCAAGTGGCTGTTCTGTCCCCTTACCCCAGATAAGTTTATTAAAGTGCACAATATATTGGGGGACACAATATCACTACATTTCCCCCTTTTGTCTAAAATTTAAAAATTTATTAGCTTATAGCTAATACAAGAAAAACTATATCCAATAAGTATATACAAATATATAGTCAAGAATTACATTACCAATATCCAGTCCATTAACATTTGACAGATTCAGACAAAAAATTCATTATTTATCCTATTTAAAACAAGGAATTCCTTTTTAAAAGTAGATTCAATAATCTCCCTTTTTATCTTACCATATCTATATTCTCTTTTTTTGAGTAGATCCAAAAATCTACCTTTTATCTTATCATTTCTATATCTTCCTTTTTTTTCAGAGTAGATTCAATGATCTATCCTTTTCTTTTTTTCAACAAAAACGTTGTGTCTAATCTCCTTTGTTTAGCCTTTTTTTGACCATTAACAATTAACAACTTGTAACTAACCATCATAAACAATAACAAGTATCCACAAGTCATTGAATGACCAAAAAACACCAACCCCATCCTTTGGGAATGTGGGTGTCATTTTCTTAAAATTGCTTCCTGATTTCTGGGAACAAAGACATCTTTAGGGGATTCTGAAAAGAAAATTTTTGGGTTAATTGTCAATGTCCTGAGAGAGTAAGCTGTATCATTTCCCCAAGTAAACTTGATTTTCTTTAACCCAGAATGGTTCCATAGCTTTTCATTTCCTGAGGACATAAAAGCATAAACTCCTCCCCACAGCAACATACATTTTGACTTAGATTTTGAAATCAAGATATTTTTAAAATATAGACGTTAGTTTAATCTAGCAGTTTTCATAATGCAATGTGTCTTAGCAGCTGTCATTTCTTTATTAGCAATAAGAAAAATCTAAAAACAACACAATAAAATACAGAATCCAGACTCTCTGTGTGTTTCTCACCTTTATGTGGCTTATTATATTTTTTATTACTCTATTCCTTTTTTAAGGACTTGACTATTATTTGAAAACGAATTTTCAATCTATAACTGTCTCTACCTTTTCTCTTTTCTCTCCCAATCTATCGACATTTTTAAATACACTGTAACACACTTATAGGTTTATTTCCATCTGAATCTGTCTTTACTGCTTATATATAATCTTTTTCTGACTACATGAGCTTTTAAACTGCTAAGCAGAGTGGTTATAATCTTCACCTCTATTTTGGCAGCTGGCTCCACCCTGCCTGATTCCTGAGAGCCTAGCTTTATGGCAGAGGTATTAGCTGGTGATAGCGACATTTACCACCCCAATTCTGGGGAGTTTTTGGGTCCACACTGTCACCAAGTAGTTCACCACCTGATGCTCATAAAACCCATTTAAGTGTTTAGTAGCAGGGCCTCTTAAAAGAGCTGCACCCATTTTTTGCTGCTGGTACTGAGCCAAGAAGCTGTCTGTTAAAGGAGCTATGTCTCTCTGTTTGTTGCTAGCAAACAGTCTACCCAAGAAGTTACTGTTACAAGTAACATTTGACTCCATTTCTGTGTTTTTAGAATATTTTTAGGCTTTGTCTTAAGTGGACAATTCTGGCCCCATGTTGGGCATCATTGTCGGTAGACTTTTCTTTCCTGCCTGCTAATTCTCAAATAACTGACATAGAGACTTAATGTTAATTGTAAATGCTCAGCAAATAGGTCCGGCTTATTACTAGCTAACTCTTACATTTTAAATTAGCCCATATTTCTTATCTACCCTCTGTTACATGACTAGTGGCTTGTTATTTCATTTCCTATACGCCCCGCTTCCTCTGTCTGTTGGCATATCTTCTGACTCTGTCCTTCTTCATCCCAGCATCCTTAGTTTGGTTGCCCCACTTATACTTCCTGCCTAGCTACAGGGCAGTCAGCTTTTTATTAAAGCAATTCAAATGATAACTCTTTACAGTATATAAAAGGATTATTCCACAGCAAAATTGTCTCATCCACTAACATGTATATAAGAGCTCAAAGCCTACCTCTACAGTAGTATACTTCCTCAAACAAGGTTATATCCACTCCAACAAAGCCATACCTCCTAATAGTGCCAGTCCCTTTTGGGGAACATCTTTCAAACTACCACATTCCACACCCTGGCCCCCAAAGCCTTCCAGGTATATCATAATGCAAAAATGCATTTGGTCCAACTTTGAAAGTCCCAATAGTCTATAACAGACTCAAATTTATTCAAAAGTCTAAAGTTCAAAGTCTCTTCTGAGATTCATGCAATCTTTTAACTATAATTCCCTATAAAATCAAAATAAAAAAATCATATACTTCTCAACATATAATGGCACAGGATATACACTAACATTCCAAAATGCAGGGAGGGGAGTATAATGAGGAAATATTGGACCAAAACAAGACTGAAAACTAGCTGGGCAATCTCCAAACTCTCCAACTCCATGTCTGATAGCAAAATGCTCTATATTCTCCAACTCTGTTCAGCTTTGTTGAATGAAACATACTTCTTTCTCCTTGGCTGTTTCCACTCCCCATTAGCAGCTTTTTTTGGCAGGTATCTTATAGCTCTGGCATCTGCAACATCTTGTGGTCTACAAGGCAATTCAGGCTTTAACTTCACAGCTTTATACAATGGCCTCTCTAGGTTTCTATTCCAGGACATCCCTGATATATGCCTGGCCTCAGCAACTTTTCATAGATTCAGAGGCAAACTCCATCTATCTTTGGAACTGAAGCCAAAACCACATGGATGAAGCTGAAGGTTCTGCTTATTTCTGGGACTGGATGATGCCTCACTACCATTCAATGAAATATTCACCGAATTTCTATTTTCCATGGTTTCCTTCACCGCCTAAGCTTAGCTATTCTGGAACTGAATCTGTAGACCAGGCTGGCCTCAGACTCAGAGAGTCTGGCAACCTCTGTCTTCCAAGTGCTGGGATTAAAGGCATGCACCAGCACATGGGGCTTATACTTTTCTTTAGTTCCTTTTCACAAGTTGGAAATTCAGCTGAGTAGGATCTCGCTCTGAGGTCATCATTCACTTTGTGCCATTTCTTAATCTGTTTATCTTCTTGAATACAGGACTTAGCTCCATTCCACTTTCTGGAGCTCCATTTCTCCTCCAATATCTTTCCTTGCTCAGCTCTTTCTTTTTATTATATATCTTCCTTAGAGTTAACACTAGGAAGCACAGAACAGAATATGTTGGTGCTGGTTTGAGATTTCCTCTAGCAATGGAATTAATCCACAACTCTTCACTTCAGCCTTAGGCAAACTTTTTTAAGACAAAAAGCAGCCACATTTATCACCAAAATACCACAAGATCAGTCTCTAGGCCACATCCTAACATTCTTCTCCTCTGAAACCCTACTGTTGAAATCGCTCTCTGAACTACTGTCTTCCTTGCTTCTGCTGGTATTACCCATTAATCAGTGTTTAAAGCATTCCACTGGTTTCCTAACCCAAACTCCCCAAGTCCAAATTCCTCTAAATAAATGCATGATCATGCCTTTCACAGCAATACTCCAGTTCCTGGTTCTAATTCTGTCTTAGTTAAGGTTTCTATTGCTATGAAGATACCCGATTACTATGGCAACTCTTATTATGAAGGAACAACATTTAATTGGAGTGGCTTACATTTTCAAAGGCTTAGCCCATTATCACCATGGTGAGAGATGGTGGCATTCAGGTAGACATGGTAGTGGAGCAGGAGCTGAGAGTCCTTACATCATGACTCACAGGCAACAGGAAGTGGTCTGATCAATTGGATGTGGCTTGAGTATATATGAGAACTCAAAGTCTGCTCCCGCAGTGACACACTTCCCCCAACCAGGCCATACCTACCCCAACAAAGCCAAACTTCCTAATAGTGCCACTCCTTTTGGGGACCTTTTTTTTTTTTTTTTCAATTCATCACAATGGCTATAAGTAAACTAAAAGAGGTCAGAAGGTACTAAGTGTTAGTCAGTAAGCAAATACATCATATCCCTCTTATTTTGCTTTGGTAATATAAAATTGTACAACTTTGGAAAACAAATCAATTTCTTAAATTATACTCACCACAGTCAAGCAATTTTATACAAGGTATGCATTCAAGTGAAATGAAAGCCTGAGATCACTTAAAATTTATATATATATATATATATATATATATATATATATATTCAAGGCATATAACTACAATAAATATGTTTAAGATCCTACTTATGCAAGATGTACAGAACAGGCAATATAGAGTGTGTCATTTGTTACCAATGGGTTATTGGGGAAAGGATCCTGTGGTGATATTGTGTTCCCCAAAATATTGTGCACCCTAATAAACTTATCTGGGGTCAGAGAACAGAACAGCCACTAGATATAGAGGCCAGAAAATAGTGGCACACACACCTTCAATCCTAACATTCCGAAGACTGAGATCCATTTGGATCTCTGTGAGTTAAATGTCATGTGGTGACAGGCATGGTGACACACACTTTTAATCCCAGGAAGTGATGGTGAGAAGCAGAAAGGTATATAAGGCATGAGGACCAGGAACTAGAGCCTGTTAAGCTTTTAGGCTTTTGAGCAGCAGTTCAGCTGAGATCCATTTGGATGAGGACACAGAGGTTTCCAGGCTGAGGAAATCAGTTGATGGAATTGGCGAGGTGAGGCTAGCTGTGGCTGGTTCTGTTTCTCTGATTTTTCAGCATTCACCCCAATACCTGGCCCTGGGTTTGTTTTTATTAATAAGACCTTCTAACAATTTATGCTACAGGATTCTGTGGAATTAATGGTAAATAGCAAGAGTTTATTTCTGAAGTAACACATATTTTTATAAATCAATAAGATTAATTTCACAAACTTGAACATATCTTTTAAAAAACCCTAGGTTGTACAAATTGAAATTAAGAGATAAATTTTATACTATGTAAATATCACATTAATTTTAAAAAATCTATCACCCCTTGCATGAAAATAAAAGTAAGTGTTATAATGGAAAGATATAGGAGAAGAGGGGATTTGTAAGAGCAGATATACCTTCTGCTGTGAAGCAGTGTACTGTCACTATCATGGCATAATTGTCTGCAAGGAAGAAGACATCAGTCAGACTGGCTTAAAAATGTGTCTGATAGTGCTTAAAAAGTGTTGGCAGAAAATAAATTGGTACTATTTCTTCTGTGCCCCCTCCCAAGCCTTTTCTTATTCACACCATGGTTAGTAGCAGCTGGTTAATGTGCTTGCTTTCTTAAGAGGAAAATAGCAAAATAACCTATATGGGATCTTTTTCACTTAATTTGAAGGTTTAACTTAGACCATCTTCTCATGCTTTAAACACGTATATTTAAGACATACCCCGTGGCTGAGTTTAAAGCAGGTTATGAGCAGATGCACACTAGAAGAAAGAATAGGAGAAAGGCAAAGTGGACACTCACCATAGCTACTAGCTGTTCCCTTAGGGAAGACGCTACCTTTGGTTAGGAAATGTCTGCATTGGGTACAGAGACAGATGGAGAGATGGGTTTTCAGACAATAAGTGATAGAAAAAAAGACAGAGCTGAATATTCTTCATGAAATATAAATGAGACTTTAATAGAAAACAGGCAGAAAGCAGTTTATAGTGGCCCAAAATTAAAAGAAAGAGCCATTCTGAGATCCACAGAATGAGACCAACAGATTAGCTGGCCAAAGAGCTAAATAAATGGACTTAAAAAATGCAGGTGTGCAGTGTGTGGTTTAAAGAGCCGATGGTTCTAATGGCTTTGAATTCCCATCTCAGTGGCATGCACACTATTGATGCTATTTTATGGATGGGAGCTGTTGTTTTTTTTCTTTTCTTTTTATGAAAATTAAAAATTTTTTTGTGTGTGAGTTAATAACAAGGAGTTTTTCTTTAAACATTTTGTGTAAGTCCTATATGAGAGATGGGATATGACTCATGGAAATGGAGAAGAAAAAAGAATGTTTTGTTCTGGAGCTCTGCAGTAACAGCTGTGTCTTAGGGAGTGCTGTAGAAATGGTGGGGTCCTAGGAAGCTCTGCAGAAATGACGGTATGCTATGAAGCTTCATACATTTTGTTTATATGGTTGAATTTCATCCAGTGTATTAGTGAGTAAAAGACACAAATTAGACTCAATAAATAGCCCTTTTGTCAGGGATATATATGGTAAGTCTGTTCATCTGTGTTCACTCACTTAATAAATAAATGGGAAATACAATTATAAATAAAAATAATCATGCTGATATTTTCCTACAGTAGTAGGATTTATTTTATGAACTTGAGCACTGCTGAGTTTGGTGCACAGATGTTTAGAATCACAGTATCTTTTGGTGTATTTTTTCTTTATTGAGTATATAGTGTCCTTGCCTATCTCTTCTGATTAGTTTTCCTTTGAAGTCTATTTTGTCATATATTAAAGTGGCTACACTGTCTTGCTTCCTGGATCCATTAGATTGGAATATCTTTTCCATCTTTTTACCTTGAGAAATGTTTTTCCTAGATGTTAGAGTGTGTTTCTTGAATCCAGCAGAAGGATGGATTCTGTTTATGAACCTCATCTCTCACTCTGTCATTTTATTGAGCATTTGAGATTATTAATGTTGGGTGTTATCAATGAGCAGTGATTGCTCATTCCCATTATTTTCTTGTGGTGATCTGGTGTGGGTTTCCCCCCTTCCTTTTATTTGTTGTTCTGATATTTATTATTAGTGTTTTCTTTTGTGTGGCTAGCCTTTTCAGGTTGAAGTTCTCCTTCTAGTGCTGGTATAGAGCTGGGTTTGTAGGTAGTTACTGCTTAAATTTGGTTTTATAACAGAATGTCTTTCTTTCTTCATCTATTGTGATTGAAACTTTAACTAATAGTCTGGCCTGGCATCTGTGGTATATTAGAGTTTGTAGAACATCTGTTCAGTCGTTTTTGGCTTCCAGAGACTCCATTGAAAAGTCAGGTGTTATTCTAATACATCTTCCTTTATATCTTATTTGGTCTTTTCCCCTTGTAGCTTGTAATATTTTTTCCTTGTTCTGTATGTTTAGTATTTTGATTATTATATGTTACATGTAATTTCTTTTCTGGCTCAGTCTATGTGGTGTTCTGTGTGCTTCTTTTATCTTGATAGGCATCTCCCATTTTAGTTTGGGGAAATTTTCTCCTATGATTTTGTCAAAAATATTTTCTGTGCTTTGATCTGTGTTTCTTCTCTTTCCTCTATTCATATTATTTGTAGGTTTGGCTTTTTTGTACTGTCTCATATTTCTTGTGTGTTTTGTACCTGGATTTTTTTTTTTTTTTAGATTTGGTATTTTCTTTGACCAAGGCATCTAGTTCTTCTATCATGTTTTCAATGACTTATATTCCCTCTTCCATCTCTTATATTTATTTGGTGGGGCTTTCCGCAGAGTTTCCTGTATGAGCTCCTAAAGTTTTCCTTTTGAGTTTTCCATCAGTTTGGGTTTCATTGATTCTCTTTCCACTTACAAGTCTTGAGTTCTTTTCTCTATTTCATTCCACTCTTTGTTTGTGCTCTCAACAATCTCTTTAATGGAATCATTCATTTTATCTTTAAGGACATCTAACATTCCCCTTAAGGGTGTTTTGAGGTTCTTGTCCTATATGCCAGCTATATTGCCTTTCCCAGGGCCTAATGTCTGGAGTTTCTGGACTCTAGTGGAGACATATTGTGATGGATATTATTGATTCTGTTTTTATGCTGGTGTCTAGGCATCTGGGTTTTGGATGATTGTAATTCTAAGTACTGAATTATAGTAATGTCTTTGTTGGGTAGGTATTCTCATTGGTTTCTACTGCTGTTTCTTATTCTTAGGAGAGTGTGGTGGGTGCCTGGTAGGGAATTCTTCTGATGGATACTGGAAATTCTAGTTAGAATGTATTTCTTGGTATTAGGAGCTAACACTTTGGCATGGAGATATGCTAGAAAAAAGAGAGAGATGAGGGGTTCCAGAGGAGGAAGAAAAGCAGGTTATGACACCTAGATCTGCTTAGTACCCTCTTAAAGGATACAGAGTGGGAGAAGAGGCCACTACTGGTAGTCTGCTACAGAACTGGCCATGAGACTGGTATGTCCTATTTAGGGGAGAGGAAGAAAGTGAAGGTCTGAATATTTCCTACATACTTTCCTGGCCTACCTGCTTCCATGGCCAGCATGACCAGAGGGTTCTCAGGGAGTGTCTATGGGATTTGTAATCTGTTTCCCTAACCAGTGTAGTCAGCAGGTCTCTAGGGAGTGCTTACAGAAGTTGCCTGCTGAGACAAAGGGACTAGTTGGTGAGGGAGACTGTACATATTCTACCAAAAAAAATCTATTTTCAGTTAAACAAAAATAGTGTAAAATAAAACAAAACAAAGGTAAATAGATAAAAACAATTACTTCAATTAACAAGTACCTTTTATTATATTGAATAATTATTATAATGCAAAAGTTCATATAGATAGACATATGCATGAAAATACATGTATGTATATATATATATATGTATATATATATATATATATATACACACATATAAACTATTAAAGGTTATTCTGTAGGAAGTAGGTTTGAACCAATCCAATATATGTTATTAATGAAAGGTTTCCGTACTCTGATAATAAATCTCTCCATTGACACAATAAGCCAGATGAAGCTGAATTAGAAAGACCAGTTTTAATGAGCCAAATACTCTTGGGTGACTCTCAAGCCCTCCAGAGGTGATGCAGAGGAGAGAGGAGGAGAAATCACATGGTAGATCTAGGGATTGGAGCTTAAAGACCCTGTGGGCATGGTCTTGAGCAGTTGTGGGGAAGGAGCCACAGCTTGTTGGGCTTTCTAAGAGGGGCAGGGTTTGGAATGGGGGTTATGAGCTCAAAGCAGAGTTTCCACCTGAACACCCTAACCTTCTCGGTTATGTGGGTGATTGTTCAAGTCTGACTACTCCCTGTTGGCATGGGATGACATGTTGAGGGTAAGTTTGGAGTCAGTGGGCTCATGGAGGTGTGGGTGAAGAATCATTCAATTAACTGCCATCCTGGAGAGCTCAGGGATCTGTTCTTTTGAGGAAACAGAGAAGGCAAGTTGCATTTATCCTGGATAGTTGCCTGCTTGAGCCTGGAGAGATGGTACTAGCATTGATGCCCAGGTGCTTGAGGGGATAGCACACCAAATCAAGGGATGATGTGTTCCAGGAGTACCTAACCCATCATATCTGCTGTTTCCCTGGAGATGGGGAGTGCCTGCATCCATTCTGTAAATGTATCAATGAGAGTTAAGAGATAACGAAGTTTATTATGAGTGGATGAATTCAACCTGCCAGCATTTGCCTGGTTGGTGTCCTAAGAGCTGGTGCAGGGGCTGGTGTATTTGGAGGGTCAGCTCTGGGTTGGCCATGGCACACATCTACAGGAGGAGTGGGTTCTGTAAAATATGGGCTTGAAGATGCGTTGGGTCAGAGTGGGACTCTAGAGACTGATATTAGTTTCCACCAGGCCAGATTTCTTGGTACAGTAGCAGAACTCTTTCCCCAGGAACATGCAGATGTCTTTAAAACAACTGGAATAAATTTACATCTTATTGTCTTAGCAAAAGGCTATGGCTTCAAGTTAAACGGTATGAACATTTTTAGAAGACAACCAGAGGAAATTTACTGAACAAAAGAGGTTGAGTGAGTGAAGGAGGAGGAGACAAAAAAGCTGAGGAATCGGGGAGGAGGAACAGAGTTGAACATGCCTGTAGGCTTTCATATCCTCTTCAATGCTAACTTGTTTTTCTTGGGGGGGGGGCAGGGAAGTGAGTTGGCATTTCACCAGAGTTTTGCCATATGTGGCTAGAGACAATACAGTAATGCTGTAAAAGCCAACCTGTCTGTCTTATTGACAGAAAACCTTACTAATGAATTAATGAGCTACCAAGGTGGCTGTAGCCTAGAGAGGAATAGGGGAGAGTTGTTAAAGTGGTAAATCTATCATTACCCTTCTCATCAAACACCATCAGATCTGAGAAGGATAAATTTCACCTGAGAAATTGGAAGTGAGACAGCTTTCCAGCTACCTAGTCAGCTATCCCAGGTTTCTCCATAGTCATTTTGGGCAGAGGTCCCAAGGAAGTATCAGCCTTCATCCACCAAATCCAGAAGATCTGACAGATTTTCTGTACAGTAGGAATTTGAAGAGACTGGCCTACATTGTCTTGGAAAAGTGGGACAATCAATTTCCCCATGTCCTGCTTGTCCACAGTCTGAACAGGGTCATAACAGCAGTTAAGGCACAAGGCGTTTGCTGCTCCATGGTTGGCTTTGTGACAGGCTCAAAAGCAGCTGTACCTCATGCACCTGAGCCCAGAAGAGAAGGCACTGCGAGGGGGGGGGGGGATTGAAAAACAGTGCAGGCTTCCACAGATCAAAAGAAAGCCCAGATGAGGGAGCTGGAACAGCAAGCTGGAACAGAATTTGGAAAAAGATTTTTTAGGAGAGAGAAAGGTGTAGCAGAGTTTATTTAAGGATAACGGATTTATTAAGGGTAGAGTGGGGGAGGTAGAACTCTAGCATGGTATGCAGAGCAGGGAAGAGGGGTGGGGTGCAGACAAATAGCAAACAGGAAAGTGGACGGGAGTGAAAAGCTCATAACTTGGATGAGGGAGCTCAAACAATGGTATGGTGTGAGACAGCCCCAATTTGAATAAATTTTGTAAAAGATCCCCCAAGGGTGTTAGACCCGCAGCTGCCCATTTCACAAGTCTGTGCTGGAACCCAAAGTCTAAAGCAAAGCATCCATTGCTATAGGCTTAGGGCCCAGGGTGGGTGTGGAACATGCCTTTGTGCAGAACATCATCCTCAGGGGTCCCATGGAACAAAGGCAGTCTTTACTCCAAAAATGGATCGAGTTGACTGGTATAGCCACAACTTGACAGGCAATCCTGAAGGTCAGGAGAGCCCTGGACCTATAGAGGTAGTAACTTTGAACAGGCTGAGCCCTTCTGTAATGCTGATTTACTGATTAGAACTTGGGTAGTTGTGGAAAAGTTGGAAATTTACAGGTTCAGAGACTAATTGTTTTGCACTAACTTTAGCCATCTCATTAGCCAATCCTTGACCATTTCTGTATCAGACCTAATATTCTGTGACTATAGATAAAATATTTTGAAATGTATTAACTTAAACAATAAAACCCACTAGTGTCTATGAACCAAAATACTAAGAACACCAACATAGAGTGTCAAGGGACTATAGCAGAGATTTCACTGCTTTGCTTTAACCCACCTACTTAATGCTCCCCCAATGCATTTGAGAAGTGTCTTGATTTGTGACTTTCTTTGTTCCATTACTATAGTGCTTCATGAAGTCGTTAGAATGTTGGAGCACAGAATCAGGGGTAACTTAAATCTGTATTCCCACATTATGGTCACGCAAATTTGACTTCAATGTGACCTATCTCTTATCCCTTCTGTTGTGAGAGCTGTGTTTTTGCACTGACAAAAGTCTTTTCATACCGTTTCATATTTATATTCCAATTTTCACTACATGGCTATACCATACAGTGTGTTAATTTCAGTGTATAGAGTATAAGCTTTGCATTATCTGAATCTACCCTCCCTTCTTTCTGTTTCCTACTGAATGCCAGTAAGGAAGCTCATCAGCCATAAGCCAATTTATATTGGTATGACTAGTTTGTAAGTACTTCATAGTGTATCATCTCTGTGATTCATCCCTCATAGAGTTTATTGTGTGTGTATAGATGTGTGTTAAAGATAGTTTATGTGTGTCCATGTGTCCATGAATAAAAGCATGTATGCCTAAATGACAGTATGTATATGAATGATGGTGCATTCCTGTGCTTGTAACAGCATGTATATAAATGACAATATGTATGTATGTGTGTGACACTGTGTGTATATATGAATGATAGCATGTTTATACATGTGTGTATGTATTAATGTTGTGTATATAAATGAAAGTATGTATGAATGGTAGTATGTTTTATATGTGCAAATATGAATGATAGTATGTATGAATTAAAGTGTGTATATTGTGTATGAATGACACTATGTTCATGTGCATATGAATGAAAGTAGGTGTGTGTGTGTGTGTGTGTGTGTGTGTGTGTGTGTGTGTGTGTGAATTACAAAGTTTTTCAGGTAGCTCACAAGAATACGGAAATCTCTATATAGTCTATCTTGGTTTTGTACTCCTGATTTTCCTGCCTCTGATTCCAAGTGGATTTTTTTTCTTTTATTAAAAAAAAAATGTTTTCATTCATTGTATACAACAATCAAAGATCCCCCTCTTCCCTCCTCCCCCCTCCAGCCTCCCTCCCCAACCCATCTCTTATTCCCCCCTACAAGAAGGCAAGGCCTCCCATGGGGAAGCACATTCAGCAGAAGCAAATCCAAGCCCTTTCCCCTGCCTCAAGGCTGCAAGAGGTGTCCCATCATTCCATCATAGGTAGTGGGCTCCACCAAGTGTTAAAGTGATGTGGTGGTCTGAAGGAAAATGGCGCCCATAGATCCTGAGGGAGTGGCACTATTAGGAAGTGTGGCCTTGTTGGAGTAGGTGTGTCTTTGTTGGAGGAAGAGTGTCACGAAGGGGGGGGGCTTTGAGGACTCAGAATCTCAAGTCCAGGCTCAGTGGCTCACAGTTTTTTTCCTGCTGCATTCGGATCAAGATGTAGAACTCTCAGCTCCTTCTCTAGCACCATGTCTGCTTGCACACCAACATGCTTTCCATCATGGCAATAATGGACTAAACCCCTAAACTATAAGCCAGCCCAATTAAGTGCTTTCCTTTATAAGAATTGCCTTGGTCATGGTGTATCTTTACAACAATAAACCCCTAATTAAGACAGATGACATCTAACCCATCTTAATTGTGTTATGTTTAATAGATTGCTTTAGGTCAGGTTTAGTTTCTTAATCTGTAAAAAAGGTAATAATAGTACTTTCTTTGAAGATTAGAAGTAGCAAATGTAAATTTCTTATCATAAAAGAAAAAGTTTATTGTTAAATCATTTATCAATATATCCCGAATAGGAAAAATTATGATTATGGTATTTGTTGTCTGTCTTAGGCCCATGTACCTATGTATAAGCTGATTTAATTTTCTCTCTCTTAATTTTTCATTTTCTGTCTTTCAGATTTATTTATTCTCATGAGAATAAGAGGGCTAAATTTATTTAACTGTGCTCCAAATAAACCTTCATTTATTAGAATTTATATTGAGTGAATCAATGTTCTTTCACATATCTCTCTCTCAATTTTGTATTTTTAGTCTGATGTTATAGAGCTAAGGGGATTTGAAAACATCTTAGATAGGAGCAGGAGAGAAATTTCCTATAGAGAAAGAAAACAGTGACTTATTTACTTTTCTCTGTTGATTTAGTTTATCACTAAGTAACACATCAAGAGGTCAGCTAGAAAGGACAGTGAGTTAATGCAGTAGTTTCACATCTCTCTATTGTAAACCCAAGACAAGTATGGCTAAGAAATTAAACTGGAGGGAAATATGATGCCTGCAGCAGGCAGGAAGAGTGTGGAGTTGGTTTCAAAGCCATATTCTCTTTTAAATAGATTGAGCAAGTGGGTTTTATTATTTGAGAAACTGAACATTCTGGCATAGGATAGAACTTTGGGAGTGGGCTCATTCCTAAGTATAATTTAAGGCCATACATAGTACAAAAAGGAAAGATCAAAGAAACCATTAACTCTGGGAATGTTCAGCTTTTGTCATAAAATTTTAGCTTTTATGGTATCAGAAAATACTATACTGGCTACCGAGGGAGACAAATATTCTAGGGTTATCCAAGTATAAACTACACAGTACATGAAATCAATCAGTCTGGTGAGATATAACCACCTGTAGTGATAGTGGCACTGATATTATGGATGTAACCAAACACTCTCTGATTGTATTATTCAAGGGCAAAAGGGATGTCCATTACTCTAAACATGGCCAAGAACCCTTGGCTGAGAAGGCCATAGGTTCTAGGGGAGAACCTGCTACTCTTAATTTGAAAAATAGACTTCATATCAAACTTCATTCTAAATATTTATTTTTCTATCCACTCATTAGTAACTCTCAGTCCTTGTCAGAGAGGTTTCTTTTGCCACAGACAGTGATTAATTCAGAGACTTCCAACTGACCAAAGTGTGAAAAATAAGTTACAGAAACATTATGGTTTCATCAAAGAATATTTAAGATTTTGTTGTTGTTGTTGAAGGACGTAAGGTTGTGAATAGTGTTTTTTTTTAACCTTTAGTAAGCAAGCATAGAAAATGAGTTTCACTCTGGTATTTTCATATGTGCATCAATGTATTTTGTTCATATTTGCCCTCTCCTTTTTCCTATCCCTCTTTCTTAGTTTCTTCTGTGTCTCTTTCTCCCTCAAATTTTTATCCCCTCCTCATGTTCCTATCATAGCTATCTGTATATACATCTCAAGAGGCTTCAGGAGGGAAAATGCCTCATAAGGCAAAGCATGTGGTATTTTGCCTGCCCCTCTCTGGTACTCTCTGTTTCTTCTCCTTTTTAGACCTTTTCCTCCCATAGTGTGAATAGCTTTCATAAGGTTTAAATATATTATTATCTGTTCTTTTTTATTTTTGTTTATTCTATGTGTCTTTCACATTACGTATCTTGATCCCATTCATTCCCTGTCCCTCCACATCTGCCCTCCACTGCTGCACCACCACCTCTAATAAAACAAAATTCAAGAGAAAAAAGGAAAATAAAATGAAAAAAATTTCAAAAGGGCAAAAATTAAAAATCTTATCACGGCAGCTGCAGTGTGACCCAACAAGTCACGCCATATACCCCTTTGTCCATATATCTCTACTTACAAGTGTTCATTGCAAAGAGTCATTGATCTGGTTTGAGGCCCCTGGTTTCTACCACACAATCAATGCTGGCCCTCACTAGAACTCATCTGGTACTTCCTGCTGCTACCCTATGTTGTGCAGCTCCTGTTGCTTTGCGTCTGTGGGTCAGGTCACTTCACATGCTCCAGCAGATCATAGATGGGGTGAATGTTGTGGCAGGCCAAATCATAACCTTGGGCCTGGGTATAGACAGCTAGCTATAGGGGCCACAGATGGGAAATAGAGACAGCTCTCCCATGGTCACAATTTTGAGGCTGGCTCTCCCACACCTGTGCTGAACGTGTTGGCTCTATTGTGCTGCCCTGTCAAGATGCACTGCCTACTCTCCCGAGTGTTGCAGCTGATGAGGGTCAGGGACAACTCTCCCACTCTTATGACCATAGGGCATGCTCTCCCACCTGCCTCAGGCATTGATGGGCAGGGGTGTCAACTCTCTTCTGTCCATGTCAGCATGGGGCAGATGGGTAATGGGGACAGCTGTCCCATGCTCATGATTTCAGGGATGGCTCACCCCCACTTCTGCTAACAGTGTTGGCTCTGTTGTACTGCTGTAAAAGGAAAAAGTAAAGAAATACGCCTCCATTGTTCATAAGACACATACTGAGTGATAGTTTCTTATACCAGTCAAGCATGTGGAAAGTGCATGCTTGGACACTAAACAAAGCCAAAGTGGTAAATAGGGGAAATAATTTGTAAGGAAGGAGCCCTGCCCAGGCTGGTAAGGACAGAAGGAAAACGCATGAGAAGGAGGACAGAGGGTCCTAAGTACATAGTGTACAGATATGCCATTGTGAAAGACAAAAAATTTTACCCATTAAAATATGCTGAATAGTAACAAAAGAATTGAGGGTACATAGAATACTGTCATTTACATACCACTTTGACAGTCCTTAGCATTTGCCTTCTAATTCATTTCAAACGTAAGTTTATTTTCATCTAAATTAAAATTGTAAAACTGAAAACTAGAATTATTTTGCATTTTGTTCACAAAACATTTTTACATGTGTTAATGATTATACTGTTTTATCAACTAAACAAGAACGAATAGTTTCCTGGTCTGTTATGAGAAACCCAGGGTTTGTGAAGGTAAAAGTGACTTGCTGGTGGTGAACAAATACTATTCAAGCCCTTTCTCTATGCAAGGTTCCAGTGGCTACAAGATTCACTGGAAGATCACCTGGTTCTTAGATGCTGACTCTGATTAAATCCTTAATTTGCTTTGTCATTGGTAGGGTATGATTATTCTGATTCTATGTTTAAAAAAATAAGATTAACTTTTTAAAATTCTGTAGAGATACTACAAATGAAACAAAATTATTTGTTTGGGCAAAACAATTTAGACAATACGAGAACCAATACTCCAATATTCCTGTTTTGAATAACATTTTAGAAATTGTTGAATCTTATGCAAATAGTTGCTCAGATGCCATTTTCTCTGTCTGTTTTCTGCTGTTATAAAGAATAGATGGGAGTAGTGAGGGTGTAGTAATTAAGAACACTTGCTGGGCATGAGGAGCTGAGTTCAAATTACCAGCATTCATGGTAAAATGTCAGAAGTGTCTGTGTGTCCATGTAATTTTAACACTGTGCAGGGCAGAGACAGGATTCCCGGGGGCTTTCTGACTACCAGCAGAGCTCCAGGTTCAGTGAGAGACCTTATCTCAAGGGAACAAGGGCAAGGCAAAGGAAAGAGAGAAGGAGAATTCAAGCCCAAGCTCTAGACACTAGACATTCTCCTCTGCATAAAAATCCCTGTCTGTGGACAGAGCACTCAGGTTCCAAATGCCTAGCGTGTGTACTGCTTCCTATGGAGAATTTCAGCATGCTTGTCAAGGACACTCAAGTTACAGCAGCTGCTTTGTGCCATTTTGTTTTTTCTTCTGTCCCACCAGTAGATCCTGATTTAGAACCGTATTGGAAATTCTAAAGCAAACACACGTCTTGTGTCTTTTGACAATATCCACTGTTTACTTGGTCATGTCTTCTTTGGAATGTTATATCTAATTTTAGTGATATTAGTTTGTAGACTTATTTCAAAATAAAAAAAAAAAAAAACCAAATGGAGTCAACCAGTCTGTCACTTTTCTTTAATACCTGCAAAAAGACAGCCCTTCAAAAACAGAGGTTTGGTTTTGTTTACCATGGTACATTTTCCACTTCAATACAAACTATATGCTAAGGTTGGAATAACAGTGCCTAAGGGAGGGAGAGAAGAAGAAGGAAAAAAGAACAGGAGAGAGAATAAAATTTCTGTCTTTCTGTTGTTGTTTGTTTTGTTTTCTTTTGTTTTATCAAGGTCTGGAGAAACTCACCTGTAACAGTAGCAGGTGCTAGCTCTGGTAATGGTTTCACAATCTTGTAGTCCTCTCATGTTATCTGGCCTATTAACATTTCCCAACAACTCATTATTGATCTTGTCACATATATCAACCACTTTCTCTAGAGTTTTAAGTTTTGCCAAGAGTTACACAGAACAAATGTACATTTTTTTCTTTATTCTGCCTGCAGACAGCATGTTCTCTTGTTCATCCTCAGTCATATAAATTTTTAAGACATGGTTTTTTTCCTCTTCAAATTCTGATTTGGTGGTCTTTTCTTTCTTTTGAGTCTTGGAAGTTTCTGAAGTTATCTCTTCTACCTTCATTTTGTTTTGCTTTGTAGGTGATTACTCTCATGTTAAATTTTCTTTTTGTCCTCTGCTTTGGAAGATTATTTTTGTTCATCTGTTAATATGATGGTTAACTGCCCTTACTCTTGTCATCACTTTTTAACATAAAGGAATTTATTTATAACTTTTCCATATAAACACTACTGTTGACATTTTTTGTCTCATTGTAAAGTGACTTTTCTCCTCGTGTTTTCCATATAGAAGATAATTTCCATTTCATACATCTTTTAGGTCAAAGGTTATGTAGAAAAATAGTTTTTAAACAGATTTTATTAGTGGTAGTATTTTCTCATTTATTGGATTATTTTGAGAGAGTGCTCTTTATGATAATAATGCTTACTGTAGTTTTGCGTGTCTCTAGATAAGCAATTGATTTTTATAACTTACAATTGAGTGGAGCTAATCCTCCTAAATCCTAAAGTTTAATTCTTAATGCTTGTTGAAATGTTCATTCAGTGTGTCATTAACATTTTTGTAATTTACCATCATCTAGCTCCTTCTGATCTGAAAAGTGATAGCCAGTGTGGCATCATTATTTAGATAATATACAGCCCTCCTTGAATTCCTCACAGTTTTTTTCATTATTCTTTGTATTGTTTGCTATCTACAGGTTTTCATTGTATTGTTTCCTTCACATATTTACTTAGCGCACAATTCCTTTTTATTGAGGAATTCTATCTTTACTGTCTACTGTCTCCTTAGTTTATAGCAGTACCACCCTCACTGCCTTTAGATTTGTATTTGCCAAATCCCTGTTTGTCTTTTTATTTTCAAACTTTATCATTTCGCTTTCAGCTGTATTTCTGGAAAACAGAGAGTTGACACTCTAGTTCTCTATTGCAAAACTTAACAGATTGTAGATGAATTACTAGATTCTTACTAATAAAAACCTGGAGCCAGATATTGGGTTTAAAACTGAGAGATCAGAAAAGCAGAGAGAAGCCAGCCAAATTCTCATCAGCCCTCAGCCTCCAAAGAGAGATACTTCTGGCATACCCATGCCTATATGCTTTTCTGTTCTGCCATTTCATCTCATTTCCTCTCCCTGCTACATCACTTCTTCTTCCTGCCCAGCTCTGTCACTTCTTGTCTGTCTGTGCAGACCTCCAGACCTTTATGGTTAACTAGTGTTGGAATTAAGGCATGTGCTACCATGCCTGACTCTGTTCCCAGTATGGCCTTGAACTCACAGAGATCCAAACCGATCTCTGCCTTCTGAGTGACAGTATGAAAGGCATGTGCTATCATTGCCTGACTTCTATGTTTACTATTGTGGTGGGCCTTTTCCTCTGATCCTCAGATAAACTTTATTGGGGGACACAGATAAAATGTCACTGCACAGTCCCTGTGTTTGTTGGAAGAACTTAATCTGTTATACCTACAGAACTGCAATATTGTATTTTATTTTGAGAGAGGGTCTCACTCTAGTCAGGGTCAGACTGAATGCACAGATCTGCCAGCCTTTTTCTTCTTAGAGTGTTTTTTTTTTATTTTACACTTTATTCTTTACATTATGTTTATTTTTACTACCTTTCTTCTTTCTTTCTTTATCCAATTATATAATTATGCTGTTATGAACTTTAATAATTTTCTTTTTCTCCATTTGCTCACTTTGAACTTCTACCATAACTTATCTGTCATTAACCATTTTTCTATATCTCCATTATACAAATCCTCATTTAATATTTTATAAAAAATAAGTTTATACCTCTTCCCTTACTAAAGTCCCATTTCACAATATTGCTTCTTTTTCTTCAATAAGGTAATGTATTCCCTTGCCCACAGCTTCCTTGAACCTCACCTGAACTCCCTATGAGAACGCTGAAAGTCAATTGCTTTATTCTGCTTTGTTACATCAAATCTTAGTCTTGAATAATTTACTACTTTTATATTCAGGCACTTATTAGAATTTTCTTTGTAGCATTACTATATGAAGTCTTGTCTATCTTTTCACTTATGTATCACCAGATAATCTGATTCAATTACCTGTCATTATAAATCCAATACCAAGTTCTTGGCTTATCAGTGTTACTTCTTCTTCTGTTTCATCTATTAGTAAGTCTAACATGACTTTTCTTTGAGTTCTTCCTTCTTTCCTGTGATGTATGTGAGAGTACTCACTGTATATGGTGTTCTTATGCATGACCAGGAACAATCTCTTCCCTCATTGCTATTATTCTCCAGCATCTGTAGACAATGCCTCACTATCATATGGCTTTAGAACTGAAAAGTTTGGTTACTAATCTTGCTAACCTCTGTATTTTGTCAAACATTTCTTTCTGTGTGGACACATCCAATATTTACTGCTCTTTATCACTGAGTTGAAGAATTTTCATAGGATATCCCTTGATGGATGTGTTGTCTCAGTCTTTTCTAGGTTGTGATAATGTACTGAGTCAAGTGTTCTTCAGTTCAGGAAGCTTTCTTCCATGGCTTGTGTACTTACCTCTCCTGAATCTACATCTTTTTTTAAATTTTAGGACATCAATTCCTTTTTTCATGAATCTATACTCCAAAATGTTTATACTTCATGAACATTTCTGTATAATTGACTTATTCTTCTTGTCTATTAACTATTCTTCCACTTAATCACCTAAGCACTCATAGTCCTACTCTTAGCTTTTATGTCATCCCTTTACTCTATAAATAAAACTAATAATAATAATAGTAATAATAGTAAGGTGATTTTAGTTCTAGAACCTATGCTGAGTCTCTTATTTTTGTCTTTTGACATAGTCTTGTATTTCTTTTAACTCTGATTTTCAAAGCACTTGTATATATTTCTTTACTAGCCTTTTCAGAATTTCCTGTGCAATCTGTTCTTTGACTAGAAGCACTTAGAACAAGATGTCATTTTCTCTGGCTGCTTGTTGAAATGCCCTGCATGGGAGCCCTCCTGAGAGCAGTACTCTTCACAGACACTCACTCAAGGAAAACTGTATCTTCACTGTGGTTCACACACCAGCCTGGCAGTTCTAGCCTCTTAGATGTGCCATATTGTAATCTCCTGTGCTCTCTAAAACTCAGATGTAGAGACAAGAAAAACCCAACTGTTGTTCTTTTTCTTACCCTTAGGTTCCAGGTGATCCTGAAGTTAAAAAAAAAAAAAACATAAAGCCCAGAAGATCTTCAATCCACTGATTGTCTTGAGATCTTTGCCTTGGGGTTTTGTGTTGAGACACAAAATTTAACCCAAGGGAAGGAAGTACAAAAACAAGTTTGTCATATTCTTGCCTGGTATCTCACCAAAAGTGTATGGTGGAGGCCAGAGAGTCCTGAGTAAAAGAGTATGAAACACCTCAAACAACTCTCCCAGAATTCCCTCTAACTTTAAGAAAAGAATATTTTTCATGTTTGTCAATGAAATACAAGAGTAGTTCTCCCTAGTCTGATATATAGTATTGGATGTACCATCTATCATCTATGGCTTTGGGCCTCAAGCGTCTTTATCACTAAAAATCCAAGCTGTTTCCACATGTCAAAAACATTCCCTCTTCCTGCATGCTAATCATTTCAGTTGTGCAACTGCCATACATGCAAGTTAGACACACCACTCCTTGTATCATCTCTGAGTAAGGAAATAATTTTGGAGTAAAACTTGGCAAAACATCATTTTGAGTTGCCAACAAATTTTTCTTCATGATTTCAAAACATTAAGTTTTAGTATTCACTTTCAAACTCAAGCCAATTTTGCTTAAGGGAACACTATTGTTTGAGCTAAGAAAAAAAAATCAAATGTAAACTGTGGTTATGCATCTGGCATTCTTCCTAAACATATGCAAACAATAGTTTTGCTAGTTGTTTTTTTTCAATAATACAAGTTTCAAAATATGTATGCATATGGAATTTCTTTTCGCCTTCAAAAAGTTAAAATCACATTATGACCCCAAAGATGTGCTCCTCCAAAAAGGGAGAGACTAATGCACATCCACTTCCGCAGTCTGTATTTTTGTAGAAATGGAACCTCCCTCTTTTCTACTGCTTCTCTTGGGTCATGTTTCACCATATACAGTTCTCAAAGCAGCCACAATCCTAAGTTCCAGGAGCATCATATCAGTGTCTTACAGACAGCATTTAGTAGCCTCTTTGATGTTCCTTGTTCTCTATGTTTCCATGTCCTTTTTACTACTGTCCTATTTTTCTATTATACATGTGTATGGTGAATGAATGTTTATCTGCATGTGTGTCTGTGCACCACATACATGCCTGGTACCAATGGAGTAAAGAAAAGGGTGTTGGATTCTTTATGACTAGATGGTTGTGAGCTGCCATGTGAATGCTGGGAATACAGTCTAGGTTCCCTGAAAGATCAGCCAGTGCTCTTACCCACTGAAAATTTATTGAATTTTCAGGTTCTGCCATGCAGCAGTCATGGGATTTAGAAATATTAAATTGGAGTCTCTTCTTTCAGATAGTGATATAGGTGAGTTAGTAACTTCTGAAATCTATTTTAGAGCCCTTTGTACTAATCATTGTTATATGTTTAACTTTTCCATATCCCTCTATGACTGAAAGCAATCTGTAGATGGTAGCCCTATTGTCTCTATTCTTTAGAAGCAATTGGAACAATAAACAAAATATATTGATTATTTTGCATCAAAAGTTACTTCAAGGGACTAGAATGACAGCTCAGTGGTTAAGAACACTGGCTGCTTTTCCAGACAATTGAGGTACAAGTACTAGCTCCTTGGCTCACAACTGTAACTTCATTTACAAGCTATCCAATACATTCTTCTTGCTTCCAAAAGCTCCAGGCATATAACAGGTATACAGACATATTTGTAGTCAAAACATTTGTACACAAAATAAATTTTAAAAAATTTAAAATAATAGACATGAAGAATTGCCACCCAGTCAGATCCTCCACATCATTCTCCAGGGACTAGCCAATTGATCCCTGGTGATGCATCCTCTTCAGCCACCAAACTCTAACCCAGGTCCTACATCCAATGACCTGGTCTGGTTTAGTGTAGCCATTCCTACTTATCCTTTCCACAAACCTCTAGTCTTCTTTCAAGACCTGCCCCTTATGTCCCCAACTTGCTGACTCTCCCATTACTATATTAAAATGCTCTATACAGCCTGACCCTGCATATATTTCTCTAGGATCTAACCTGATGTAGACTAGAGTCTAGTCTCCTTCTCTCATTGTTGAGCCTACCACAAACCCCAGATCTGCCTTCAAACTCAAGCTTGGGTCAGGACATACATCCAGCACCAAAGCTCACTTCCCATTGTTCACCTGACATCATTCCATCTAAACCCAAATCACTCCATTCCACGTAAACCATCTAGAACTTCTATGTTCAACCCAAATGGAACATCCTATCTTCTGTTCCAACCACCTCTGTGGTGGTATTGTGTTCCCCAAAATATTGTGCGCCCTAATAAACTTATCTGGGGTCAAAGAACAGGATAGCCATAATATTAAACATAGAGGATAGGCAGTGGTAGCACACACCTTTAATCCCAGCATTCCAGAGGCAGAAATCCCTCTGGATCTTTGTGAATTCAAGGCCACATTGGAAACAGCCAGGCATGGTGACACATGCCTTTAATCCCAAGAAGTGAGCCTTTAATCCCAGGGACTGATGGCAAAAACAGAAAGATATATAAGGTGTGGAGAGCAGAAACTAGAAGCATTTGGCTGGTTGAGCTTTCAGGCTTTTGAGCAGCATAGTTCAGCTGAGACCCATTTGGATGAGGACACAGAGGCTTCCAGTCTGAGGAAAGAGGATCAGCTGAGGAACTGGCGAGGTGAGGTAGCTGTGGCTTGTTCTGCTTCTCTGATGTTTCAGCATTCACCCCAATACCTGGCTCCAGGTTTGTTTTTATTAATAAGACCTTCTAAGATTACTGCTACACACCTCTGTCCATATCAGACAAGAAACTAACAACAGAACTCCACATATCCAGGTCTCATCACAAAAATACAAATAATATGAAAAATGAAGCCAGTAGCTGCCTTCAAAACCCATCAATCCTATAGAAATGTTCACCAATGAGAATAACTTCAATGAACCACATGACACAGAATTTAAAAGAACAACCATAAACTTCATCAAAGAATTTAAGGAGTTTAAAGAATAAGAGAGAGAGAGAGAGAGAGAGAGAGAGAGAGAGAGAGAGAGAGAGAGAGGAGAATCTTAGTTAAAGTGAATATTGCATTTATTGCCTGAATGACACACAAGAAAAAACACAAATACATGTTGATGGAAGTTACAAAAAGAATTCAGGATTTGAGAATGAAATTCACTACAGATATAGAAGTAATGAAGAGGACTCAAGCTTAAATGAAGAGAATTGGATAAAAATCAATAATCAACTACAATACTCAATGGAAAGCCTTATAAGTAGAATGATTCAAGCAGAAGATGGAATGCCAGGACTAAGCATTAAACTAGAGGATCTAGAAAACAAGCAAAGACTATGAGAAAGTGTTTGAAAAACATAGGAAAGAAATATACAGAAAATGTGGGACATCATAAAAATACCTTACTTTTGAAATATAAAAATAGATGAGAGAGAAGAATATCATGTCACTAGTGTAGGGCAGATCTTCAATAAGATCACAGGAGAAAGCATCCCCAAACTAAGAAAATCATACACATTCAGATATAAGAAGACACAGATCACCAAATAGATAAGACCAGAAGAGTACCTCCCCAGGACATATCATAATTAAAACACTAGGTATACAGAAAAAAGTAAGATTATTGAAAGCTACAAGAGGAAAAAACACAAGCCACATATAAAGGAAAACCAATCAGACTAACAGCTAATTTTTCAATGAGAGCTCTGAAAGCCAGAAGAGTTTGGACCACTAAATTCCAAGTCCTAAAAAGCCATGATGGTCAACTGAGATTACTATACTCAGTAAAACTACCTGCCACAGTTGAAAGAGGGGAAAATAATTTTCCATTATATAAAGGGCCTTAAAAATTATATACAACAGACAACAGCTAACAAAAACCCAGGAAGCAATATTTTGGGTTGAAGAGGAATGAGCATAGCAAGAGACTATGGAGGGAAAAACAAATCACTATCAAGTTTAAAATAACTCCAGGTATCCTATCTGACCTATTACATAATAAAAGTTTAAATTGACAGCAAAAAAAACCCCACAACTCTAGTAAATGCACAAACTCAAGGATTTTGCGCAGCTTATTACTGAATGATGATTGGGTCAATGAAGAAATCAAAAAAGAAGAAAATTCTAGAACTAAATGAAAATGAAAACAAAACACATTAAAATATCTGGAACACATTTAAATTTCTAAGTGCCTACATTAAAACACCAGTAAGAGCACAAAATATGACTTAATGATGCAACTAAAATTTTTGGAAAAATGCAAACAAATGAAATTCAAACCCAGTCAATGACATGAAATAATAAAAATCAGAGAAGACATAAATAGAAACAAATAAACAAAGAAATTTAGAATATTATAAGTAAATGCATTAAAAACCTGTACTCCATTAAGCTATGAATCCATTAAAATGAATCAATTTCTAGATTCAGCCAAACCACCATAACTATACCAAGAAGTCAACAACTTAAACATACAAGAACAAAAGAAGATGTTTAAATAGTAATAAAAAGCCTTCCAACTAAAATATATCCAGGGCCAGATAGATTTACAGCAGAATTCTGTCATAATTTCAAAGATCTACAGCCAATCTTAATAAACTATTCAAAAAATAGAAACATAAGGAGTACTCCAAAACTCCTTCCATGAAGTCAGTATTAATCTACTACCAAAACCAGAAAGAGACCACAACAAAACAAAACAAAAACCCCAAAAAGCTACAGACCAATATCCCTGATGAACATAAAATAAAAAATACCCAATAAAATCCTTGCAAACTTATAGATATACATGAAAGAAATTATCCACCATGAACAATTTGGTTTGACCCAGAGATGCTAAAGAAAAAAAAATGGTTCAAACTATGCAAATTTATAAATGTAGTAAACCAAGCAACTGGACTTACAGATGGTTGTGGCACATGCCTTTAATCCCAGCACTTGGGAGGCAGAGGCAGGCAGATCTCTGTGAGTTCGAAGCCAGCCTGGTCTACAAAGTGAGTTCCAGGAAAGGCGCAAAGCTACAGAGAGAAACCCTGTCTCAGAAAACAAAAAACAAACAAACAAAAAAATCACATGATCAGCTCAGTAGATATATAAAAATCCTATAAGGTAATCAAACTTGACTTAATGATAAAAATCATGGAGAAAGTAGTATTAGAGGGAAAGTACCTCAACCTAAAAAAAAAAGCTATGTATGGGAAACTCACAGCCAACTTCATCCTAAATGGAAAAAAAAACTTGAAACAATCAAACTGAAGTCACTGAATGAGACATGGCTGTTCATTATTTCCATTGTTTTTCAATTTTCTGCTTGAAACACTAGCTGCAGCAATAAGTGAACATAAGAAAATTAAAGAGATGCAAATATAAAAAGAATTCAAACTATCTATATTTGCAGATGACATACTGTTTTGCCTTAGAGATCCTAAAACTTCTACCAAAATGAATCATCAATTTTAATGAAATTGGTACAGAATCAATTTCAAGAAGCAATACCTTTTCTACACACCAACAACAAACCAACAGAGAAAGGTATTGTGGACACATTCACAATTACACCAAAGAAAATAAGACATCTAGGAATAAGATTAGCTAAGAAAGTGTTCTACAAAGAAATCTAATCATCTGTAAGAAGATAAGGGGGAAAATCATAAAATGGAGAGTTATCCAATACTCAAATGTTGATAGAATTAATATTGTAAAAATGACCAACTTAATGAATACCATTTAAATATTCAGTCTAATTATAATCAAAATCGCAATCTTATTCTTCACAAGAATAGAAAAAAGATTATGCTAAAATTCATATGAACCCAAAAGAGATACTGGATAACCAAATAAACCTGAGCAAAAATAACAGTGCTGGATCATCATTTTAAATTTCAAGATATACTAATGAGCCATAGTAATAAAACATGGTACTATGAGGAAAACAGATATATAAACAAATGGAACAAAATTAAAGAGCTAAACATGAATGTATGTAATGGCAGCCATTTAATATTTGTCAGAGAGTCCAAAAACATGCTAAAGAAACTAGCAAACCTTAAAAAAAGGTGCTGGGAAAATTAGAATGTCCACATATAGAAGAAAGAAAATTTACCTATAATCATAACTTTGCACAAAAACTAATTCTAAATGCATCATAGATCTAACTCTGAAACCTTGAACTTGAAAACTATTAGAAGAAAACACAGGAAGTTCCCTACATGGATGTAGGAAAAGACTTTCTAAATAGGACTCCATTTGCTTAGGAATTAACAAAAACTATTGGTAATTGGTCTTCTTAAAACAAAACAACAACAAAAAAAAGATTCTGCACATAAGAAATAATCAATTTAATGAAGAGGAAACACAGGGAATTGGGGAGAATCTTTGGAAGCTAAACATCTAACAGAGGGTTGATATCCAGAATATATAAAGAAATTCAGAAGACAAAGAAAAAAATTAAAATAGATAGATAAATAGATAGATAGATAGATAGATATAGATAGATAGATAGCTGATAGATAGCTGATAGATAGATAGATAGATAGATAGATAGATAGATAGATAGATAGATAGATGCAAATGAAAAAACTCTAGGTTTTTATCTCACTCCTATAATACTGGTAAGTGTGGTAGTTTGAATGTAACTGACACTCATAATCTCATGGGGAGTGACACTATTAAGTGGTGTGGCCTTGAGCAGGACGTATAGCCTTGTTAGAGGAAGTGTGTCATTGTGGGGACAGACTTTGAAGTTTTCTATGCTCAGGATACAACCCAGTGTTTCAGTTGACTTCCTGTTGTCTTCAAGATGTAGGACTCCCAGGTACTAACTCTAACACCACATCTGCTTGCATGTCACCATGCTCCCGGTCATGATGAAAATGGACTGAATCTCTGAACCTGTAAGTGAGCCACAGCAACTAAATGTTTTCTTTATAAGAGTTGCTTTGCTCATGGTGTCTCTTCACAGCAATGAAAACCCTAACTAGGACATCCATCCTTGGCATAAGCCTAAAGACTGGATATTCTTTTCCACAGATACTTAATCAGTCACATTCATTGCTGCTCTAGTCACAGCATCTAGGAAATGGAGACAACCAAAATGTCCTTCAACTGATAAGTGGATAATGAAAATGTAGTACGTATACTTTGTGAAGTACTATTATTCAGCCGTAAAGAAAAGTGAAATCATTTTGAGGTAAATTAAATTAGAAAAGATCATAGTCAGTAAGGTAACCCAGACACAGAAAGACAAATGTCACATATTTCTTCTCATCTGAGGTTCTTACCTCCAAAATTTGGATTAGAGTATACATCCTGGAGTAACTGCAGAAACCAAGGAATTAAAAACAAACAAACAAACAAAGACCATTGTTGGGGGGTGAGGATGGGTAGCAGAAAGGAAGAAGAGCAGGGTGCAAGTGACCTGAAGGGGGGAATGGGAGAAGCAGGAAGCTCGAATTAGGGAAGGGGGAGAAAGAGAGGGAGAAATACAGAAAAAGGAGAGAGGATGCTAAAACAATAGTAAAGATATTTGAAAAGCTATAAGAATCATACGATTAACTATCTATACTTAGAAGCCTATAATTGTTTATATATATCTACGTAATAGCTTAAATAAAACTTTCACACCTAGGCTGACAATGCTGCTAACAAAAGCTATAGACTGTCTAACAAAAGCCCCAAACACCAGGCATGAAAAGCCCTCTTTGAGTTCAGAGTTTTCCAGGAAGCTTCTGAAATATTTTAGGCTATTGCTCTTGTTTTTGTTTGCCTCTCATGAGTAGAAGGTAAGTCCCTACTGTTGAAGAGTCCATGCATTTTGGACACAGAATCCAGTTGACCTAGGTTGTATCTGACATGAATGCCTCCTCCCTGTGGATTAGCTTTCAGGCTATCAGGAGTCATGCAAGCTTCCAAAGGAGGAAAACAACCAACAGATTTACCAACCCATAATGCCAGGAACTACAACAACAACTGCTGTGGCACAATAACCCTAAGACTACATTAGTTACAGAAATACCTTGGTGGTACTCAACAGCTCTTCAGTTGGACTTAGAGAACTCAGCAGAGGAAAATCATACCTGGGACCAGAAATCTAGACAACCACTCAGGGCTAGTGAAGTCATAGATCTTGGAAAAGAACTTGCAGCCACTAATTTACTGAACCACCACAATCCCTAACTATGCTCTAAATAATCATCCTCATACGCATTGGTAAATATAGTCTTCACCCCTCATCAAAGGATCTTCTCTTTGCAACAGACAGAGAACATTACAGAAAACCACAACTGGCCAAATTGCAGAGTGGTGCAGTTTAGTCTTAATTGCTATATCTACATCAAAACTCCTTCAACTACAGGGACAATGGCAAAAGAAGGAGCAGAAAGATTGTAAGAGCCAGTGGAACAGCAATTCTGTGAATTGTAGGTTCTAGAAATGTTGGGGAGGCTGTGTCCATGACATCTCACAATCATGGCTACTTAAACATGACTTAGATAAGAACAGCATCAATAGACATGCCAACATGAAAAGGGAAAACTCAGGGGGCTCCAACCTTAGTTAAAGAACTACAGATAACTAAGGAATGCTGAGAGCAGGAGTAATAGTCTTTCTTGGGTAAGAGAATATGGACTGTTTTTACAATAACAAATGGTCATCCCTGAAAACATATACATATAAGTAACATTATACAGATGTAGCAGGTTGTATTTATGTATTTATGAACACACAGACATATGTAATAATAGTTACAGAGATAGAGGTCATCTGTTTGAGAGAGAGCAAGGAGTATGTAGGTTGATGAATCAAAGGAAAGGAGAGAAGTGATGTTATTACAATTTCAAAAAAACATAAAAATGTATATGTCAGTATCTGTCCCATCTACAATTCCACTGTGTCCTAATCAGAAACATTAATGCCAGAATCTAAAGCCATAGTTAGTAGAAGTTGCATTTCTGTGGCTAAAAATGAACTGTATTGGCTATTAAATGCCCACAAATGAAGACCAAATTTTCTGATCTGAACATTAAGATACTAAAGTAAAGGAAGAAGCCAAATTACATCATGATTTTCCTTGACCTAAATCGGACCAGTGTTTTTTTAATTTGGTTTGGTTTGGGGTAGGATTTTCTTTTGTATATTTTGTTTCATATTTGAACTTCTGATGTCCTAGGCTGTAGTTTGGTGATGAATAGACTGCAATCAATTCCATGGACTCTATCCCTGCTATTGCTTCTGAACAATTATACTGGAGCAGCAAATGAAGGATTAGAGGGTAGCTCTCTGGGGGCAGTGGAAGTACATATCAATCTGTCCCAGTTGCAGGGGAATACAGAAGACATAAAGCTAGAGATCACAGTACAGTATGCTTTGAGGGGGAGGGGGTCATCTTGAAGAAAAATAACAATAGCAACAAGTTTCTCATCTGTAGCTGTTCAGTGATTCTTGTACCCTTGTCCCTTCAGACACACTGCAAATAACAGAAGGTAGGATGGTAAGAATTAGTGTGCTGTTGATTACCAGCCTGGTGCATACATTAATGCTATAACCTGACGCTGGTGCCTGACTAGAATAGGTTTGGCCAGAAAGGCCCTTGCTTCTGATGGTAGGAATCAAAGTCCTTCAGTGTCCCCCTGGATGACTGCAGCAGAAAGGATTTCCTCCCGGTCACTCTGTACAGCTCACAGCAGCTGTGGTGAATGCTTTGAATCTCTTTTTAACAGGAATGTATTCCAAATGTGAGTGAGAAATCTTAGAAAAGAGTTTCCTCGGAATTTTTGTGAATGGTAGTTAGATTCATTTTGTTTTTATTATTGTTTCTCTTGAGGTAAAATTAAAAAAAAAGAGTGGTTGGTGGGGAAAAATGCAAGGCCCAGCTTCTCTCTCTTCCACCCATCTGCTGACTGTGGAGCATTTGGGAGATCAAAGCAGAGGCTGTGAAAGTGAAGAACTTGACTTGTTGGTTGCCCAAGAATCAAAGCAAAGAGCTCAATCTCAAGAAAAGGCATGGGACTAGATCATAGGGCTGTCTGGGGAGGTATTTATATGGGCAAAAACTGAGGAAGAGGAGAGCGAGGGGAGGGGGAGGAGAAAGAAGAGGAAAGAAAGATAGACTACTCAACCTACCTTTGCAGACAACACTTGTCTTTCTACGTGAGCAGGCATGGGTTGCTCAGAGATTACATAACTCATTCAGGGATTTGGGTTGGTTCCTTCACTTTTTCTTGCATTTTTATGTGTGTTAGGTCTTGGAATCATCTTCTTAGGATTTATTTGGACTTTTTCTAAATCCCAATACTGTAGAGCTTTTTAGAAGCTCTAAGTCCTGGCTTTACTGTCTAGCTCTGTTATTTCCTAGCTGGGTGAACATGAGTTTCAGTGCTACAAATAGTGGGTTTAGTTTTAACATTACCCTCTTTAGCTAATGTTACTTGGAAAGTTGCTTAAATTTCTGAATCAATTTCCTTGTCATTAAAATGGGGATAATAGTACCTAATTAAATCGTCGCAGTCATATAATTAAACAATATGTGTCTGCTTACAGAGCTTTCAGGAATGAGGAAATATAAGGTAAATAATAGTACTAATGATTAATACTCATTGTATGAGCTTCACTATCTGTACAAGCTTGGGGAGAAAAATGTGAATGTAGTACAGCATACGCTGAGTGTAATCTGGTTGCTATACCAAATAACATGTGATACCTTTTGGCACCAAGGTGAGCATGCAAATATGCGGGTGATACTTATAAGTACTATGCTACAGTTGATCCTAGGGTGAATTCAGACCAGCCCACAGTTCAAATCTAAAGTAATCAACATGGTCTTACATGAGCTCTCTCATCCTGCTGTTAATCCTGAAGAAGTCACCCAGTTCTGCTCTCAATTTGTCTCACACTCTGGCAGCTTACTGTCAAAATAGACACTAATGTAAATGCCACTTGAACTCCTGCAATGGATCTTTGAAATCCCAAATGGACAGTAATCACAGGTCTGAACCAGAAGAAAAAAAAGTCTTCAGAAGCCTTGATGACTTCTTTTTGTTCAGATGCCCTGACAAACCATTTAGGTGAAGTTTTAATTGCTATTTGGTGACACTTCTGCTCAAGCTCTAATGAATTTTGTCAGCACATCTGTGAAATCCCAGGAGGAAGAACTCTTTAGACAATACTGAACTTTCCAGAAAGTGATTCCAGAAAACCAGACAACCCTTAGGAACCACTGGGTGCAATCAGACTTTTAGGGACACTTCAAAAGACTGACCTCAGATGTAGTTCATGTGTTAATTCTGGCCGGTGTGCCTACCTTCTTTATTCCCTGGAGGGTGTGTGTGTGTGTGTGTGTGTGTGTGTGTGTGTGTGTGTGTGTGTGTGTGTGTAATTGGACTTGTTTAATCAAGAAAGGAAAAGCATTGCATGGAAATGGGAAAAGGGAATTGGGGTAGGGGAGATAGAGAGATAGGAGGGGGAAGAAGATACACTACAGTGGCTGCTGTTTCATAAATGTGTCAGTTCTGACTAATCTTTATAGTACTCATCTGTTTCTCCTTATGCTGCTAAGGGAAGATGCTCCACAAAACCTGTTTCAGGCCGGCATACGACTCCCTCTTCCTTTGTTAGTATCTGATATAGGAGGGCAGTGACACTGAGCAAAGGAGATGCCTGTCCAGAAATTTTATCATCTGAAATAAAAATCAGCCTTTTCTGCAACTATGGTTGCAAGAGTTGAGCTACTTCCTGCGAGCAACTAGCTAAAGCCCAGGGTTTCAATTTCAGTATTTGTTTACAACCTACTCCAAGGAAGGGATAATTGACGAGTGCACAAAGAGGAAGCTTAAGCTTTGAAAGAAATGTCCTCTAGCTGGGCACCTTTAACCCCAGCACTCAAGAGGCAGAGGCGGGCAGTTATCTGTGAGTTCAAGGCCAGCCAGAGTTACATCGTGAGACTCTGACATAGAGAGGTGGAGACGAAGCAAGAAAAAACCCTAGAGATGTTGTCTGGGTAAATTCCACAGTAGAGTCAGTGCTGTCAATGTGAAATGGAAGTAAACTCCTAAGGCACATCTAATAGTATATGCACTGTTAAATGCATCCACACAAGTGCATTTCTGACAAATCTATTAGTCAATGTGTTCATATTGTAACTAACATCTCTTCACAAAAATATTTGTTTCTCAGTTCTGGACAGTGCCATCTGGCCAGAGCATTCAGCTAAGTTCTAGATAGACTACACATACCAAGTGATCTCCTTTCCCAGGATGACAGCTGTGTGATCCTGAGTGATCACATTCCTGTAGCAAGACTTCAATCTGGGTCCATCATGAGGCATACCTAATAATACTTCCTTCTGATATCCTCCTACGCTCATCGCTCTGCACTCTACCACCTGTCCTTCTGATGGCTGCCATGATTATTGATCCCTAATAAATATTTTGCCCCCAAAGTCCCTCTTAGCATCTGCCTTTGATAGCCTCATTGTGCAAGTGGATTAGAACAGAGCTTCTCAATACGACATTTCTTTGCAGTTTTTTCTTCCTCACATCTCAAGAGACACAGTACTCTCGGTTAGATAGTTTTAAATTCCTAAAGTGATGTTCAGAAGTAGAAGCGGCATGGAGGATGTACTCACATTAATATATAGAGCTGGAAATAGAAATTCTCTGTGAGTACTGCAACCTCAGACTTCAGGAAGATTGCTATGTAAAAGAGGGAAGAAGACTACTGTGTATCTTAGAAAAGAAACAACAGTTTTCTAGTGAACAAAAGTAAGAGATGAGAGGAAACAGGACAGAATAAAGTCAAGAAAGTTTAGGGAGCAAATGGCAAAGAAGAAAGTGATATAAAATCAAATTCACATCCCAAAAACCAGGATCACTTGTTAGGTAGAGAAAGTTTACTTCATTATTTAATGTTTGTATATGTGATGTGATGTGATGTGATGTGATGTGATGTGATGTGATGTGTGTGTGTGTGTGTGTGTGTGTGTGTGTGTTTGCAGGTGTATACATAGCACAATGTGAGTATGCAAAGTTAAAGGAGAACTTCAGTGACTGCTCTTTGCCTTCCACCCTGTTTGAGATAATATGGCTTTCATTGTTTGCTGCTGCATATACCAGGATGGCTGGCCTACAAACTTCAGTGTATTCTCTGTCTCTACTTGCCACCTTTCTAGGGTTACAGATATGCTACAGATATCATGCTTTCATGTCTAGCCTTACAGTGGCTCTGGTGATTTTAACTCAGGTCCTCATATTCCCATGGCAAGGGCTTTACCAATTTAATTCTCTCCCTAGCGAAGCAAATATTCTTTGGGGACAGCTTGGGCAGTCTCATTTGAATACAAAGTTATATTGACAAGAAAGTCATTAAGTATTACCTACTTATGAAATGAGTCTAACAGGGGAAAGAAAAGTATAAATCTACAATGACTTTAGTATAATTTCTAACTAATTCGTAATGAGCCATTTTGGGGGTCTCTTGATTACTGCCCATTAGGCTCCACTCCCTTTCTGTAGCCTTCCGCAGCATGAATTCCACACTCCCCACAAGTTCATGCACATCCCCTCTGTTCAGCAGGAGCAGCTGCTTGCATTTCATCTGTTTGGTACTGGCAGATGGGAGCAGTGTGACCAAACAAGTGTAGTCAGAGACTTGGATGAAATCCAGTTGACTGCTGGCATCCTTGTACTCTGTCAAAGTGAGCAATGCCAATGTCACCTAAGAGTACATATAAATGAGGTGAGAACTTAAACCTTACTACTCTGGACTACTTAAGCAGATGCATTAATTCAAAGGAATACAATTTTTAAACATGTCATTTTAAAAGGATCATAGTTTAAATAGGAAACGGATGAAGAAAACAGAAGATTAAGGGAGTTTTGGAGTTAGACAAGAGAATAATGCATTGAGAAAGACATCAAGAATTATTCTTGAATAAAAAAGATATGAAAAGCAAGACAGGACAATAGCAAAGTCTTTTATTGCTGAAGACCTTAATTTTTGAGACACATCAGCCTGACTTAATCCCAACAATGTCCTATGAAATCTCTGTGAACAACACTTATTTTTCCTCTTTTAAATAAATTTTGAAGAGGGTATAAAACCCATTTTTTATAAATTGCATCACCAGTTGAGTGAAAAGGCTGGAATCGGGTTTTTTATTCCAAGTCCAAGATATCTCCTCATTAGATTCTGATGAATGTCTTCTAGGACAGAAGAGGAGGGATTCTGTGCTGCCAGGGCCCTGTTCTATTTACCACCCAAAGGAAACTTGAAAGAAAATAAAGGACTCAGTCCTTAGAAACAAGCCATCTGTTGCAGAGCAGAGCAAAGCAGCCAGGCATTCACAAATGCAGGCAGTCCTGCCAGGACCTGGCTAGGGCGCCTCTGTTGCAAGCTCTTTAATCGCTAATTCCTGTAAAACAGGAACAATATCAGCTGGTAGGTGAGGAGTTTCAAAGTGCTAGTAAAAAGCAAATGATACAACAAATACTACTGAGTTCAGCCAAAGCCAGATCTATGACTTCTTTCTCTTTCTGGGGCAGGCATGATCCTCCATGTTGACCACTTGCCAGGTACCTTCGTTTCCAAGAGGGATATGCAATCATTTCACAAGCTTTAGGCAGTTTTCAGAAAAACTAAAAAGGATGCTCATTTTCATCTCAAAATAAACATATGTATTAAAATTCTTTGTGTGCTTACCCTTTCATCAGCATCTTACGTCATGAATGTTATAAAAGACTGTCAGTCCTGTGTATTGCTGTTTCTCCCTCTTTCTTTTCAACTCTTTTAAGTCTTATTCATTTGTATTTTTCATTTTGTTTGTTTTTTTGTGAGACTGAGCCCCACTATATACCCCAGGCAAGTCTCAAACTTGAAATCGTCTGGCTTCAACTTTTCTTATTGATTGATTGATACTTATTTATTTTTATTTTATGTGCATTGGTGTTTTGTCTGCATGTATGTCTGTGTGAGGGTTCCAGAAGCCATGGAACTGGAGTTATAGACAGTCCTGAGCTGCCATGTGGATGCTGGGACTTGAACCCTGGACCTCTGGAATGCAACCAGTGCTCTTAACTGATGAGTCATCTCTCCAACCCCTACTTTCAAGTGTTCTAAAGTTATGTTTGTGTAGTTTGGGTATCAGGGTAACTGTAGCCTCATAAAAGGAGTTTGGAAATGTTCTTTCTGTTTCTATTGTGTGGAACAATTTGAAGAATATTGGTATTATCTCTTCTTTGAAAATCTGGTTGAATTCTGCCTGAAACCATCTGGTCCTGGGTTTTTTTTTTTTTTGCTTAGGAGACTTTAATGACTGTTTCTATTTCCTTATGGGTTATTGTTCTATTTAAATTGTTTATCTGGTCTTGATTTAACTTTGGTATATGGTACCTATCCAGAAAATTGTCCATTTCTTTTAGATTTTCCAATTTTGTAGAGTACAGGTTTTTGAAGTATGACCCGATGATTCTCTGGATTTCCTCATCATCTGTTGTTATGTCTCCCTTTTCATTTCTGACTTTGTTAATTTGGATGGGTATGAGCCACCATCACAAATCCCTTTTCCTTTTAATTGTCAAAGAAAAAAGTAAAAAATTTGAATTTATTAGAAAGAAGGCATTACTAATCATTTTTGAAAGTTTTGTATTTTCTTAAATATGGGTCTGCTCTGATGAATACACATGTTCTTTGATGAGATAGTGTGCAACATAGCTCCCATGAATGCCAGAACCAATCATGTCCCAGAGACCTTACAATTGCCATTCCCTCTGAATAAACTCTCTTTCCAGGCAATGTTATCTCTTTCTCTCTTACCTCTTCTTTCTTTACTCCAATGAAAGACATTAATTGTCTTTTCTGACCATCTTTTCATGAGTGCAATCTCTCCTGCTATGTTCTATTCCATTTTTTACTTACTTTTTTTTTCCCTATAGGAAGCTCCAGAGTTCTTTTTTTTCCTTTTCTTTCTTTTTTTTTTTTTTTTTCCCCGAGACAGGGTTTCTCCATGTAGTTTTGGTGCCTGTCCTGGATCTCGCTCTGTAGCCCAGGCTGGCCTCAAACTCACAGAGATCCACCTGGCTCTGTCTCCCAAGTGCTGGGATTAAAGGCGTGCGCCACCGCTGCCCAGTCTCTAGCTTTTAATCTCGACAAACTGGCACATACCTACAATCTCAGTACTCAGGAAACTTAGAGTTCAAGGTCAGACTGGATTGAAGTACTAAAATGCTGTCTCAACAAACAAATGATTAAGAAATACATTGCCTGTAAATTTATTGTTATTAGTAATATTATTATTGTTTTGTGTGGTTATGAGAAAGGGGGACAGGGGTAGAAATCAATGGAAAATGTTAGAAAGTCCATTCTCTCCTACCTTTCTGTGCATTCTGGGAATCAAACTCTTGTGGCCAGGTTTTAGATCAACACCTTTTAACATTGTCTGTAACTTACTTCTTAATCTGAAACAGAAGACTGAGTGATAGAAAGGTAGACTCTGGAGCCCATCTGCCTGGTTCGAATTTTGGCTCAGTCTATTCCTAGATCCCCAAATCCAGGGCAAATTGCTAAATATTATCTACAAAATAGGGATTGGAACAATAGTAAATTTTTCATTGGGAGATTGTAGCAAGTTGATCAATGCTTGGCACACAATAGCACTATTAAATTGTTAGCTACTAAGTACTTATTTCCTGTCATTATTTTGTGAGGATTGTAGCGGATTTTGTCTCTTTTGTTCACTAATGTATCCCAATGAACAGATTTGTTCTTGGCATACAGCAAATGCTCAATAAATATTTATTGAACTTATGAATGAATGAAGAACAAAAGCATGAAAGACAGGCTTTCCTTTTGTATGCAGGGCTCTGGTCTTAGTTAAGTCACATTTGGCTGCACACAGCAACACTGGCTTGGGTAGTTTCTCAATTCTTATCTTTAATGTAGATGCCTCTTTCCTTGTACATGCTAAAGGATCAACATTTTTATTTTTTTATACAATTGTCCTGATAGTCAGATTTGTAATGGGAAAAATTAAAAGAGAAAATTATTGTTACATAAAAGTTTCAGAATCTATAATTCCCTAGTTTTTTGGGAGTGTTAACTTGGTTTTTACATCTACAATCCTAAAATTGCCCAACAGGCAGCATTGGTGGGCTAGGGAGAGACTGGGGAAATTTTAACGAACAAGAACTGGGTAGTGAAATCCAGAGTGAAGGAGCAACATCCCCATAAAGTCCATAAGACAGATAGACATTAAGCAAGAGAAGAAAACCACAGACAACAGCATAACTTGGGTTATATTAATAGTTTCAACAACCAGTATGCTTCTTCCCAGAGCCCTTTCTCTGAGATATTACTAAAGAAAATACCAACAGAAATTAAAGAAAAACAGCTGAAAGCTCAGCTTTTGAGCACTAAAATATAGTTTTGGATATTGTTGCTGAAACAGTGGCATGAGCAAAAAGAGTTAGGAATTTCAAAAGCCTTGGTTTTGAATTACTAAATTTGCAGTCCTAGGGGACACAGGGCAGAAAGTTCACAGACCAAAAAATATATGGGAAAGAATGCAAAGTTGGAAAGGGTGAGTTTTCCCATCCAACCTTACCCTTGACTTGAGAAATTCATGTTTCTTGTAGGCTGGATGAGAGACTTAAGCCAGAGGAAAACAAGATTTTAAGAACATGGAATATTTAGGAAAAGAGTCCTATGTCCATGTCAGTCTCTCCAGCTGAGAAGATCTGGAACTTCAGAGTCCTAGGACAATCTGGAAGTTCTGATGGTGGGGATCATTGGTAACTTGCTTTGTAGTTGGGATTTGAAAAGGAACTCAGCCTTGACTGTCACTTCTGGGTCAAATGCAAGACTTGAGACTTCTAGAAAAACTTACTTGGGTATAATGCAATCTTAAGTACCTTGTACATCTTCATTGTGCTGTGAGGATTTTTCCTTTTTGACCACGCACTACAAGCAATCCAGGTGTAGCTAGACAGCAGGGGCCATGAGAACTTGCAGTGTGAGCAGAAAAGTGCAACAACCATGTTTTAATGATGTTGATAAGACTACTCCAACCTGGGCACATTGGTTCCTAAAGATGATGGAAAATATATCATAATACTACATGGCTTTTTTCTTTTGCAAACCCAGGGCTGTCTCCAAAATTTCACTCTTCCTGCCCTCGCCTTTTAATCCCTAGGATGTCCTTCCAGAAGTAGGTGTGTGTGTGTGTGTGTGTGTGTGTGTGTGTGTGTGTGTGTGTGTGTGTTTAGAAGGCCCTGCATACCCGGCATCAGAGTGAAGGAACAGCTACCTGGTTCTGTGCTTTAACTGCTCACAGGTATTCATTCCTGTTTTTGCTTGTTAGTCTACAGTGCATTTCAAGTTTTAATATAGGTTTTATTATATCTATATTCTTTTTCTTATTTTGATAGGAGAAGGTCAGCAGATCAGGAAATGAGAAGGGTAATCATTGTTGTCACAGCTCTCAAGAGGCAGGGGCACCTCAAGCAAAGCCTCTGTGTGGCAAACACCAGTTCTGTTCCGGAGACAGACGAGGTGCTTCAGGCAAGGACTTAACTAGGGTTGCCATGGGAAGAAAAAGGGAGCCTTTGGTCAGGATTGTTTAATAATTTCTGTGGGCTCTCATATGTAGGAGATATCTTTAGTTATGAGGTGCCTGGCCATGAGTGTATTAGATCAAATACCTACTGATTGGTCTGTATTTGAAAGAGGCTGGGGTATAGCTCAGTAGATAGCATGTGCCTAGTTTGTGTGAATTTCTGAGTTCAGCACCACAGGTGCACTGTGCATTCATATCACACACACACACACACACACACACACATACACACACACACACACACACACACACACACACACACACACTGACTCTGGAATAACACTTTTATATTCCTAGGACTTAAAAGGCTGAGGCAGAGCTTTTGAAAATTTGAAGCTAGCCAAGGGTTAAAAATAAGGTTACATAGCGTTGAACTGATATATATTTTCACTATCTTTAGCAAACAACTTCAGTAAATAGAGCTTTAAGATTGATAACATAATGGTAAACTGATTGTGAATATAAACTTCAACAAATCTGAGTTTCCTGAGCTGTAGTTTCTGTGACTCACCAGAATTTAGACGTTAGTTTAAGTTAAATAAAAGGAAGTCATATATCCTGTCCTTCTGAGATTGTGGGCTACAATTTGAATTCAAGAAAAGGTAGAAGAAAGATTTGCTAAATAAACAAGGTTAAATAAATAAGCTAAAGCAGGCATTGGCAAACTGTGGCCCATGGGCTAAGTCTAACTTGGTTTTGTAAACAAGGTTTCATTAGGACAGGGATGCACTCATTCATTCACGCATTATCAAAGGTTGCCTGCCAGCTGTAGACAAGCTGGGTAGCTGTGACAGAGACCATATGTTCCACAAAACTTGCAATATTTGTTTTGCCCTATACAGAAAAAGAAATGTTTTTCCTGAACTGGAATATAGTCAAGACAAGCCAAAGCTAAGTTAACCTTAGAGTTGCACTCTACTGCATATAGTTGCTTAAATTTCTCTAATTTGGAATAAACTTGACCCCAGGTAGTCTAGCAACAGATAGCATGAGAAAGACAATGAATGAGAAGAAATGACCCCTTACTCTAGTTGTTCTCAGATGTCTTATATAGGGAGGGTGCTTTGATTTTATAGTGGGAAAATGCATGTTTTAAATTCTCTCTGTATACACCTGTCTGAGTTGAAGTGGGATAGTAACTAGACAATCTCAGTCTTCATGTTCAAATTCTCCAATGGGGCAAACAAAACAAAACAAGCAAGAGGGGGAAGCAAGTGGGAAAGATCTTAAGTTTAACTTTGTCATACTTCTTGAATAACTTTGCACAGGTCTTCTTGGCCAGGGATCTTCAATGGTGGGAGAGTGGGTTTTGGCTCACTCACCCATAAAAACTTTTGGGTTTTATACCTCAGGGTGCTGATTCGATAAACTGAATGTAGGCAGGTATTTCTCAGGTGGTGAGAGGCTAAAGATATTTCTAAATATTCTGTAGGGGGAACAAAGACAGCCCTCCACAATAAATAATCATGGAACAAAATGTAATATAGCCAGGATGAAGAAAAGCTGAATTAGAAATATAATATTGGTTTCATATCTATGTACATATGCACATATCAATTCATACCAATTTAAAAATGACACTACTATATAGAGGGCCCTATATAATAAACATCATTCTCATTGTTCATTATAAATCACAACTTTATCTAATGCACTAAGCATTTGTGCCATCTTATTCAATAGACCACAACTTTCACCAGATTATTCTGTTTTACAAAATGCAATCTAAAATTAATTTACATCCTAATTTTATGTTTTCAAAGTTTAGTGAACATACTTCTTTTTTCTACCAAACACCACTCTTGTAAGCTAACTGACAATGGCCTCTGTAAGCTCATATATTTGAATGCTTGTTTCCCAGTTGGTGGACTGTTTGGGAAGGATGAGAAGGTGTGGCTTTGTCAAAGGAGGTATATCAATGGGGATGGGCTATAAGGTTTCAATAGCGCAGGCCAGATCCAATCTCCCTCCCTCTCCCTTTCCCCTCTCCACGCCTGCCCCCTCTCTGCCTCCAACTTTCAGACTAGGAAGCAAGCTTTTACCTACTGCTCCAGCACAATGATTGCTGTCTGTTCCAATGCTCCCCACCATGATGATCATAAACTCTAACCATCTGGAGCCATTAGCCCCTGAAATAAAATACTTTTTTTTTTATTTGTTGCCTTGGTCATGATGCCTCTTCAGAGAAATCAAAAAATAACTAAGAAAACTGCTGATTACATATTCTACACAGTCTTTTTTCTTTGAAAGCATGGGTTGCCCTCAGTTTCATGGTACGTGGCCAAAGTTCACACTCAGTACCACTGGAGGCATTGTTATGTGAAACATACAAAGGTGAATTGTAGTGGGGAGCTGTTCCAGCTTTGACCTGGAAGTACTACCCTCATTGAGGCTTCTGGTAATGCCTATGTGGCGGGGCTGAGAGAGGAGCCCTTAAGACCAGAGATCCAGATGTGCTGGACACTGGAGGTAGATCAGAGTTCTCCAGAGAACACCGCTAGCCTGGACTACACCTTTCCCGGACCCTGTAACCTATCCCTTTTAAGTTACCCCACAAAATAAACCTCCCTTTTAACTATGTGGAGTTGCCTTAATACTTCCACCAATAGTGAATGATGGAAGTGACTGAATCATTGCATCACCTGGACATGCACTGCAAATGACAGCATACTTGACCAACAAAGGACTCAAAGACACAAAAAGTTGGCTTTATTCTATGTCAAGAAGCCTGAGTCTAGATGGAACTGACTAGCCTCAACAGTTGCCAAGATTTCAGGACTGGTACAACTTAGCTCTTGAGCTTTCACTTCAGCCCTTGGAGCTACTTCTGTGTTCAAGGTAAAGGAAAGTGAGAGGCATCTACTTCTGCTTTGTTTCTTCTTTAGTTTTGGAAACAAAGACCTTCCCAAAGCTTCCCTGATGATTCTGAATATGTATTTTGAACTTGTACCTGGTTACATAAAATCCTATCTGCAAAACATTCTAAGAAGGATGGGTATCAAAATGTTCAGAGAGGAAGGAGTCTAATAATGACCATTGGGAAACCTACAGTAGCGTCTTCCAGGACTCAGAATGTAGTCAGTTTTGGTATCCATGGCTTCACTTCTGTGCCAGACACCACCAACTGCAGTTCAAAATATTTAAGAAAAAAACATTGCATCTGCATTGAGTATGTGCACACAATATTTTGTCACTCTTTCCTAAACAATACACTGTAACAAGTATTTCATTGAATTTAAATTGTATTATGTGTATAAGAAATCCAGAGATGATTTATATTATATGAAAAGCTGTACATGAATTATGTATTAACACTACACCATCAATGCACAGAATTAAGCATCCTCAGCTGTGGGTATATATGAGGGAGTTACAGAGCCTATCTCCTCAGATATTGAGGAACACCTGTCATCCATTTTGAAATGAACTGAATATTTATGGAGCTTTGAATTAAAATAGAGAGGTTAAACAGGTAAAGTACTTTAGATCTCTGTGTCGTGATGTTTTCTTTGTGCTTTAATAAATAAAGCTTGCCTGGAGACCAGAGGAAAAAGGCCAGCAATTATAAGTAAACAAAGAAGTCAGGCAGTGGTAGCACACGCCCTTAGTCCTATCACTTAGCAGGCAGGATCTCTGTGTGTTCAAGGCCATACTGGAAACAGAGCCAGGTGTGGTGGCACATGTCTTAATTCCAACACTGGTTAACCATGGAGGTCCAGGGGTCTGTACAGATAGACAGAAAGTGACAGACTGTGTAGGAAGTGGAAGTGATGTAGATGAACAGAGAGCAAATCAGGTGGCAGAACAGCAAGGCATATGTGTGTGGTAGGCAGGAAGTAACTGGCATTTGCAAGCTGTAGAGTTGGGCTGGTGGCTTTCCCTATTTTGCTGATCTCTCTAAGGCTTTCAGCCATATATTTGGCTCTGTGTTTTTTATTTAATAAGACCATTTAGAAATTTGTCTACATCTCTGAGCTATTGATGCAGTAGATGAAAATCTCATCAATGTTCTTTTTATTAAATATAAAAGGAAAATAGGAAGTTACAGAAAAGCATAACAAATGGCAAGAACAGAGATGTTCATATTTATGTTTTTAATCAAAATGTTAATAATCTCTTATTTTAAAATATAGTAAGATAATAGTGAGGTTTTGTCATCTGAGGGGTCTACAGAATACCAACAGCCTTCTTGTTTGAGAACAAATACCCACTGGAATAGTGATATAAGAACATAGTGCCTCTTTTTATGGATTCTAAACATAGATAGTCATTCTTTCCATAGCTTTACAGTAGAGCACAGTCAAAAATCTGGTCTCTGCTAGCTGGACTTTTCTACCTAGGATTTGGATTTCTTTAATGAGAGAAGAAGCATTTATTTATAGTAGTTGTGAAAATAGCCACCAGCTTTTCATGGGTCAGGAGTGTCTTCACTGTTCTTGTTTACAGAGGCTCATTGTGTCTGTTTTGCTCCTTCTTGGAAAGCCCCCTTTCCTTGCTTAAGACAATAAATCCAACTGTAGTCTTGTGAGCAAGGGCCTTATGTGACACCACAACTATTGGTAGATACATAAGTTTCTGTTCGCAAAGTTTAGACAAATTGTGTTTATGAAGCTGCCTCAAAAAGAAGCTGTGTGTCTGACACCTGCTAACCAAAAGCTAAGATTTCTTGTAAATCAACAACACAACATATCTCAGAAAGAAGAATGGAATATAAGTACTCCCCTATTTGGTATTTTGCTGTTTGAGTTTTGTATAGTATGAACAACCTCCTGCAATGTTTATGAATTCTGTGCCCTTTTCTTTCATAATTCCTTATCAACAAAAGAGTTTTTTATTGACCACACACAAAATGTAGCTCTGTTTATTACAATTCTCCTGTGTTGTTACTAGCTGAGACATTACAGAACAAAGTTCCCTGCCCAACTACCACCAACATCCACACAAAGAGGAGCAACTTTGAGTCTGCTAGAGAAGCCAAACTCTGATGGATCAGCCTCACACAATGATAATGGGAGCATCTTACTCATATCTAAAAGCTATTTGGATAACAAATAGCACATTTCCAGGTAGGGAGCCTCCATGATCTGATTTCAGTCTTACAGACCAAATAAATGTAAATGAGTGCCAGCCCAGCAGACACGAATCGAATCTCCACTATCTCAACTTCATAGCACCCTCTGCATTGGGTGGAAAAAGAGAAAGAGAGAGAGAAAAAAGGCTTTTCTCCCACCTTATTTAGTACACAATCACACGGTTTAAAGAAAATAAGATTTCCAAATTCTTATCATGATAATATTACTCAAATGATTCCTTGAGAACATTAAATATCCTTTCCCCAAATGAAGACACAATAGAATAGAACCAGAAGAAATGAAAATATTAACTGTTTCCAGTTCTTTAATTTAAGACTTAATGACATAGGCTGTGTGCCACTGAGTAAAATCTTCATTTGGGGAAAAAGACTATTACGTGACATACTTTTGACTAAGAATAATTTAAACAGATTCTAAGAAAAGTCTTATGCATTGTGCACATTGTAAAAAGAGCATCCCTTTTAAACATCAATGAACACCATGAGCAATGCTGGGGGTTGATGATAGCAGAGTTTAAGCTTGGCTTTTCCTGCCCTTGTGGTTTAAAAGATTATTGCAGCATAGTTACTGATAAATGGCCAGTTAGACAGCTCTGCAGGTTCATAGAAAGCTGTTGTAATGAAAACAGCCTCTGAGTAACAGGATGTGACCATGGGTGAATTTGTCCACTCATTGAGTTGCCCTCAGTGACTGGTTTCTTATACCCTGTCTTCTAAGACTGGTACCAGTTCCCACAAAAGCTAGGCTTGTCACTTTAACCCTATTCTCTCTTCTACTTAGACCTGTGTTTCTTAAGCCTTCTAACAGCAATCTCTATCCATGGTCTCATGCTTCCCTGGGAATGTCTAAGCAAAGAGCAGCAGGGAAAAGGAAAAACACAGCTGGTTTTATGAGGGGGTATTATTATTATTATTATTATTATTATTATTATTATTATTGTTATTGTTATTATTCCTTGTTTGTCCTAACTCTGCCTTTTCCAATCCCTAGTAAAGGTCTCCACTAAGGCTGTCATTTTCTTTATTTCCCAGGATGAACAAAGAAGGTGCATAGACAACATTCTGTAAGAGAAATGCCTAGTTTAATCATATTTGAAAAATCATGTAATTTTCAGCTTTTAAGATAATGTTTTAGTTAGGTTTTCTAGTGAACTGAAGAAACACCATAACAACAGAAATGCTTATAAAACAAAACATTTAATTGGGGTGGATTGCTTATAGTTTCAGAGGTTCAGTCCATTATCATCATGGTGGGGAGCATGGCAGCATGTAGGCAGATGTAGTGCTGGAGTAATAGCTGAGAGTCCTACATCTTGCAGGCAACAGGAAGTCAACTGTCTGTCACACTGAACAGAACTGGAGCAAAAGAGACCTCAAAGCCTGCCCCAATAGTGACACACTTCCTCCAACAAGACCACACCTACTCCAACAAGGCTACACCTCCTAATAATGCCACTCCCTATGAGATTATGATGGCCAATTATATACAAACTACTACAGATGTTTATGACTAATCATTTCTGAAAGACTTTATTAGAAAAAGAGGATATTATTTTTTCAAATTTCATATTATCTGTATTCGAAAGAAAAAAAAGAAAGATGGAAGAGGAGAGAGGAAGGAAAAGTATATTTCCCACTAATTCCAACTGACCTTTACTAGTGTGTTTAAATGGGTAATCCCATAAGAGTCAGATCTAAGCATTTATTGTTTCTTTTTCTATCCCAAATACTTGCCTACAAAATACTACACAGTGGCCCATTCACAAACTCAGCAAGTATAGTAAGCAACCGAGTTGTAGGTTCTGGGAAAATGGTAGTGAAGAAAAATCACACAAACTCCTACATTTTGGGGCTTAGTTTATGATTCATGTAAGTGGGAACTAAGAAAGCAATGCCTGTGCCTGACATTTGTGAAGCATTTTCCATATATCTTAAACATTTCATCTTTGTAGTAGTAACTGTGAACAAAAGGTCCTAGGAAGAACCACACCTTCCACTCAAGTTTCTTCAAGGCTGAATACTGGTTAGAAATTCAGTGATTCTTGAAAGGATGGATGTTGTAGGTCCAGAGCCTAATCATAATTATCTTGGACTGCCCTTAACCCTTGAAGTAGCCATTCCTTCCACTGTGTCATATGTACATAGTTATATGCCATGACTATGACGGACAGATAAAACATTTTGCAATCTATTAACTTAACAAAACCCTAGTTTTTAATGAATCAAAAGGCTGCGTCATCAGATGGCATTGGAGGCCTGTATGAGAGGCTTACTACTTTGACTCAATCCCCTACTAATGTTTCCAGTAGTGCATTCGAAAAGAGTCTCAATTTCTGATTTCCTTTGTTCTGTTACAACAAACAATTCTACACACTGCTTCCATATTTGAAGATGGAATTTAGGATAATCTAAGTCTGTGTCCCAGGCTATAGTCACTCATCTTTGGCTCCAGAAAAATGATCTTTTATGCTCTTTGAAGTAAGAGCTGTTTGTGTGTCAAAACCTGCAAGTCAAGAATAATTAGTACCTGCATTTTACAGATTTGAAGATGGAGGCACTTTATTGGTTATTTCAAAATGTAACAAATTTGTTAGGCAACATGACATACATGTGAACACACACTATAACATACACAATATTCTTCGCATGTTTGTTTACGCTTGTGAGCAAACACCTGTCCCATCTATGGCAGCAATAAAAATTAAGTGTAGAAGTTTAAGTGTGTACTGGGCATATGGCTATCCTCAGGCAAACAAGGATAACCCTAGTCTTTCATTTACATATTAGAGTCTCAGGTGCAGAGAGAGAAAGTGATTTATTTAAGGCCTCATAGATAATTAATGGCTGAGCTCAATGTAGAGCATCCTAATTTTCAGATGAAAATTATATAAGAGACATTAAATACTCAAAATGTTTGCAAAATTAGCATTAAATGGTCATTCACTTTTTTCTTTCATAGTTTCTTTTCAATAATCTCCGGATCCCTATAGCCTCAACATCCCTTAGCTCACATCTCTATAGCATGGCCACAGAGTTGTCATCCTCGAAGAAGACTGAAAGTGTGTTTGCATAAAAGTTTTTATATTTTATTAAGGCCTTTTTCTAGCTCAATACACTCTTCTCTCCTTGTCAAACTGAAGCAGGAAATAGGTTACTAACTTGGGACTCCACTTGCTTTAGATTATGCACATTCTTCTGTTCTAATAGTGCACACAGGAGTCCAAGACCTTTACCTGCACATACTATGGATACACACACCCTGCATCCAGCAAACTGTTAGCAGCCTTAAACTTCCATATGCATCCAACTATCGCAACTGCTACTCTAAACAATGGAATAAGTTTCCCTTCCTCTAAGTACTACCAAACACACAGAGAATCTATTTAATCCTATTCCCAATATATCAGGGTACAATCCATTCTTAACTAGTTTGGGTTCATTCATAATAAGACAAAATGTCCTCTAAATGAAATTTTAGGGATAATCACCAATTTACTATCTTATGTGTGTGTGTAATCAGACATTAGTCTTAGATGCTTTTTCTACACCATGACCAGAGCAACTTGTAAACAGAAGGGTTTATTTGGAGCTTGTGGCTTCAGAGGAATAAGAGTTCATCCCCATAACATCAAGGAAATGTGAGCAGAAGCAGTAAGTGTCATGTCTGCAATTGGCAGGTGACAGCTGTGAGCTGAGGGCTCACATCTTCAACTGCAAAGAGGAAGCAGAAAGAGTGAACTTGGAAGGGAGCATGATGTTTAAAATTTCAAAGCCCACCTCTAGTGACATACCTCCTCAAGCAAGGCCACAATTCCAAAACCTACTCACACAGTACCACCAACTGGAGACATAGTGTTCAAATGCTCAAGAATATGAGTGGGATCTCATTCAAAACATCACAGAATTTATATGATTGATGTGTTAAAGAAAGAGACATATATAGCAGAAAGCAGGTTATATAGCTTGAGAACTATCAATTGAAATAGAAAACCACCCAAACTAGTAAACAAACTCCTTCTTCTCTTGTACAACAGAGAAGGAAGCTCCAAGCAATTATCAGAGCCCTTGTGCACTCTTATTCTTATGGTATTGTGGCCACTGTCATTCTTAACAGCATCTTTCCTTCTTACCTGCACTACAGCTTTGCTCTTGAATAAACTTTCCTTGGCTCCTTACAATCTGTGTGGATCTTAAATTCAGTTCCTTGAATAAGAGGCTAAGAACCTGGAAACACTTGGCCCAGAGGCTGACCATGCATAACAAAACTCTTAATCATCTTACAAGAGCCACAATAATTCCACTTCCCTTTGAAGCTTCCCAGTGCTGCATACTTCAATCCCACTGCTTTTCTTCACGTAGAGACCTGCATACATGAGTAGTACCCAGCAGAGCACAGCTTGGCTTAACCTATTTTGAAATATGGAATGATATTGCCCAGGACTCTCAAGAATATGTAGCCAGTAGTGTGTTTGCTGACTTGTGTAACATTATTTTGCATAGATTCTCTCTCAGTCATTTACTTGGTTGAAGGAATACAAAAAAATCACAAAGTAATATGGACTATCATCATTGCCTTTCAGGACTTGAAGGTTAGACCCTATTGTTGAATAAACCACGTGCTTTGGAAATAGCACTGAAAGGAATCAAGCTGGAGCTGACCTGCAAACCTCTTCCCCAGGGTCTGGCTCTCATTCTATCAGAAGTTGTTAAGTAAGCCTCCAAGGGAATGGTTGGAATTCCCTAGATGTAAAGCCTACAAAGCCCAACAAGGACCAGATAGATAAAATATTCCCAGTGGTACAATAGTGACACTTTTATCTGGGGCAACTGATTATATATCTATCTAATTGGACTCAATACCCATTGGATAGAATGTAACTCCTTCCTGGACTATAAACCTAGACTACTACCCATGGCTAGGGAGGTCATAAATGTGGAAGGAAACTTATTATTGCCATTCTCCTAAACCATTACAATTTCTAACTGTATAACTCAAAATGTGTATCTTTATACCCATATGTAACTATAGCTCTTGCCCCTTATCGAAGAAGCTTCTTTGTGCATCACATGGAGAGCAATGCAGAGATACACAATTGATGAAAATATATAGAGAATAAGAGACTGTGAAATACCCAATTCCTATTGACACATCTGCATCACAATCCCTGTATCTAAGGATCAAGAAAATTGATGGAAGAGGGGAAAGACTGTCAGAGCCAGAGGTCCAGTATGCCTTTTGCTAGATGGTGTATCTTAGACATGATAGGGAAAATGCATACATTAAATCTCTACAATATATTTGCCTGAACAAGACTAGCTTAATGACTAGTTAATATGCCAGTGTGGACATTGGAAATACTATATGTTCTTATCTCTATATGAAGAGTTACTGAATAGGTCAATAGCTGCTGAAGAGAGAGAATCAGTGCCTCCTTGGGAAGGTCCACAACAGGTTGTCCAGGCTCAAGTATTCAGCCTTGGCCACACATACATTTGCAGAATGCTAAGCACATTTAATAAGTTGTGTATATGTGTGTGTGTGTGTGTGTGTGTGTGTGTGTGTGTGTGTGTGTGCGTGCAAGGGTCATGAATTTGGGAGGGAGAAGGAGGACACTGAAGTAGCTGGATCTGGGGAGGGAGGAGTGGGAATGATGTAGATGTAATGTCCATGTATGGAGTTTAAAAAGTAATCAAGTTAAAAGAAAATGGATGGCATGCATAGCAGACTATATTAAAAACTCACTACACCAAGTAATTGGACTAAAAATTCCTCTGAAAATGTTGCTACTAAATGTCATTCTTTCCTAGTATGATTTTTAAATCATTTTATACTCAGACATCTAAAAATTTATCTAAAATATTTTGAAGTATTTTGTTAAATATTCCTAAATGGTTAACACAATTTTCTTTAAACTATATTTTTTTTTTTAAATTAAAGTACAATTGCATTTCATTTCCTCCTCCTCCTCTTCCCTCCAGCATCTTCCATGTATCTCTCACTGCTCTTTTCTCAAATTCATGGTCTCGTTGTTATTGTTTTTGGTGGTGGTGGTGGTGGTGGTGGTGTGTGTATGTATGTATTAATACCTAAATACATCCTCCTCAGTCTGTGCAGTGTTACTGGGTGTGTATAATTTCAGGGCTGACCACTTGGTGTTGCATAAGTAATTGCTGCACTCTTCCCTGGGGAAAACTCTTTCTCCTACTGTCAGCATTCCTTAGTTGCCTCTAGTTCTTTGTCTTGGATCCGGACCCATAAATTTTACACCTCCCTTGTCAGCATTTTAACTGGTGCACCTAGAACACAACTCCTGCACTTAAGACTTCAGAAATACTGAAGAAGAGGGGATAGAAAGATTGTAAGAGCCAGAAAAACAAGAAGTCTGCTGTAATATTCTGTTTCTTAGAAATGTCAGGGAAGCTGTACCCAGGAAGTATCAACAACACAGATGCCTAAACAAAGTCTGAATAAGGATTAACATAATTCTTATCTTAGTTTTGATGAAATTAAGTGGGGATGATAATATATTCTCGTATTAATTGCACATTTGTCATAACTTCCAACTTACTTAAATCAAGTCATCATGTTAAAAATTCTAAATTTTTATTACTTTTATAATGCAATTATTCCACTATTCAATATAATTTGGATTTTTAAAATTAAGTTTTTAATTAACAAAAATGAATTTTAAATATTTTAGTACGTACTCTTCTTGAATATATCTCTATTTTCCCTCAAATTCCAATATCCAAAGTAGTAGAATCTCTTCCTACTTAAAACAAGGAAACAACTAGGTTTCCAACCAAGTAGGTTATGCTGATATTGAGACCGGAAATGCCAAAATACAGCAAATTCCTAGATAGACAGATGAGTCTATTACAGTTGCCTGCATTTCCTATAACAACAGATGTCCTGATGACCATCCGCCAAGTCTAGACATCCCACAGTACAGAACATAGTCATATTTTCATTATACAAACTCTGAATTATAGCAATCACTTGACAGACTTTTCAGAAGCTCTGGGAAGTATAGGGTATGCACAGATTTCTGCCGACTTTTAGATCAATGTTGATGGCATCGATCTCATTAGAAATAACTAAAACTTTTGAGTGGAGTCCTTTTATTCAAGTTATATACAAATAGTCTTCAATGGCAATAATATCCAGTGCATGTTTATAACGATCAGCCAATGTTGGAGCCACAGGTTTAGGTACTATACTACGTAGTTTAGGGCAGATTAAGTCTTCCACTACTAAGAAAAACAAAACTTTAGAAGGGTTAGTCCAGCATGATGGGATGGATGATGTCTATAATTCCAGCACTGAGGAGGCTGAAGCAAGAGGGTGGCTGAAAGTTAAGATATTCCAGGATTATGTAATTGAGTTGTGGGCTAGCCTGGACTGTATAGTTAAAATACATCCAAAAAAAAAAAAAAAAAAACCCAAAACAAAGGATATCTAAACAAAACAAAACAAGAAAGTGGCATATAAAAATATTATTTTTTTAAAAGAAGAGTCTTTTTTATTTAAAAGATTATTTTATTCATTTTACATATCAACCACAGATTCCCACTCTCATCCCTCCTCTGGATCCCCCATCCCTATCCCACTCCAACCTAACCCCCCCCTCCACTCCTCATCCCCTCCTCCAACAGGGTAAGTTATCCCCTTTGGGGGGACAGCAAAGTCTGGTACATTCAGTTGAGGCAGGACCCAGCCCTTCCCCGCTGCCTCAAGGATGAGCAAGGTGTCCAACCATAGGTAATAGGATCCAGAAAGTCAGCTCACACACCAGGGATAGATCCTTGTCACACTGCCAGGGGCCCCTCAAACAGACCCAGCTACACAACTAACTGTCTCTCCATATACAGAGGATCTAGTCTGGTCCCATGCAGGTTCTAGAGCTGTCAGTCTAAAGTTCTTGTGTTCCTATGAGCTTGGTTCAGTTGTCTCTGCAGATTTATTTTTTTATTTTTTATTTTTTGTTTTTTCGAGACAGGGTTACTCTGTGTAGCTTTGTGCCTTTCCTGGAACTCGCTTTGGAGACCAGGCTGGCCTCGAACTCACAGAGATCTGCCTGCCTCTGCCTCCCGAGTGCTGGGATTAAAGGCGTGGAAGGCGTGCAGCACCACCGCCCGGCTTCTCTGCAGATTCAAGAAGTGTCTTTTTAACCTAAGAAATTATGCCTCCAGATCCCAGGTTTCTTGATTAGATGAGATTTCAAGGTATCTCCTAGTTCAGTTAACTGGGACTTAAAAATACTAAACAATACTCATATGTTTCAGTGACTGCTGTGGGATGTTTTGTATGTTAAGTGTGTTGCTCTGATTGGTTAATAAATAAAACACTGATTGGCCAGTAGCCAGGCAGGAAGTATAGGAGGGACAAGGAGAGAAGAGAATTCTGGGAAGTGGAAGGCTGAGGCAGAGAGATGCTGCCAGCTGCTGCCATGAAAAGCAAGATGTAAGTACTGCTAAGCCACGAGCCACATGACAACTTATAGATGAATAGAAATGGGTTAATTTAAGATATAAGAACTAGATAACAAGAAGCCTGCTGCAGCCATACAGTTTGTAAGCAACATAAGTCTCTGTGTGTTTACTCAGTTGGGTCTGACTGACTGGGGGACTGGCAGGTGAGAGAGATTTGTCCTGACTTTGGGCCAGGCAGAACCAGGAAAACTCTAGCTACAAGTGACTAATATAGATTGGTAATATTACAAAATAACTCTTATTAGAATCTAGTTTTCTATTCTGATTGTAAAATAAAGGAACATGCTTTGGTTTATATTCACAAGTCTGTGAAATCTTGATTTCTATCAAGTCTGGATATATATTCCTGTAACTAAAAATATTTGAAAAAAATACATTTTTCAGAAGAAATTTAAGTTATACTATAGTATTATTGAATTTTTTCTGCAATGTAAGTACATATTTACTCCTCCTAATATATATCTGATGTAATATAAAAATAATGGAATAAATTATTAATTATTAGTAATAGTTATAATGATTTGAATATTAAAGATTAATCTTTCTTAAAATTAGATCTAGCCTCTCTACTTAACAATATTATTATAAACCAAACCAACTGAAGAAAAGACTGAAAAGATAATAAATTGTTAAAATGCTCAAACATCAAATAAAAATATTTCATAAAATATAAATAATTGTGTACAGAAAGAAAAATAACTATTTAATCAGTCTATTTAAAGAGTATAATGATATACACAGAGGGCATTTCTTTTTTTTTTTTTTTTTTTTTTAAGTAAATTTATTTTACAACATCATTTAGTTCAACATAATACCAGATTCCCTTTCCCACTCTCGCCCCCCCCCTCCCCCATCCCCCCCATTCCCACCTCCTCCAATCAAGTCTCCCCGAACCGATCGACCTGTAGACTCATCCACCAGACCATCCCCCATCCCAGACCGAGCCAGTGCCCTGCATATTCCAGATTAAACAGCAACTCATCAACAAGCCAGACCCACCAACACACGGCTCTCCTAAACAGATCAAGCAAATATGTCTCACCTTCACTGATGCATTGTCACTTTGTTCATAATCTTGCTTCATTGTTTGCTATTGTTGATACACAGAGGGCATTTCTTGATTGTTTTAACTTTATATGTATTGCCTTTCTTACATGTCCATGTAAATATTATGTCATATACAGAGAAAAAAACATACCACACCCAGATTTTGATGGCTAACAGCAATGTGGACCAAGTATTACTTCCTTAATGACAATAATAACTATTTCCCCCTCTTAAAGAATGATTTCCTGTCTATCCAGCTTTATCTTTATCTGTTCTCTAAGATGTCTGGCAAAAAACAGGAATTGTAAAATTCCCCACATAGCCATACTTAGCTGAAAGATTATATAAGACTGATTGAATAATTAGAACTTTATGATTCTGAAGTGCTGACGTATTATAGATCCACAGCTAAGCTATCTTAAGTCCCCTTAGCAGCTACTTCTGTATCTCTCCTGTCATTCTTTCATGTAAAAGCATTGAAATCTATTAACAGAACACTAGCTTCCACCGGCCCCCAACTAAGACCGTCAACAGATAATATCTGCATTTTCTCTCCATTTTGCTATAACCCATCTGCCTGGTGTTCTCATCAACATAATTGGTAAATGGCTTGACTTACTATTTCTTTTGTTCTGTGACCATAAAAGTTCATGTAACCACACCCCTGTTGGAACATATCATTTGGGGCAATCTGAATCTCTGTTTCTATGCCAGGTTTCCTCATATTTAGCTCAAAACAAAGTATTTCTTATTCTCTTTGAAGTGAGGGCTTTGTTTTGCATAAACACCAGCCTGGGTAAGTAGTAAGACTCATCCCTCCTCATGAAGAAAAAGAAGCCTTTGATTAGCTTCCAAAATGAGCCCACTAAGGAAAACAGAAAACAGCTTAGTTGCCTGGATGACTTGAGAATATTTGGAGGCAAGGACACCAGATTTCACGCTGGTGAGGATTGTCTGGGATCACATTGCACTGCCATCACAATTACTCCTGTTTTTAATTTTCAAAACTTTAATTATTTTATGTGTATAGGTGTTTTGCCTTCATGTCTATGCACCATTTTGTGTGCCTAGCATCCATCCAGGTCAGAAGAGGATGTTGGATTCCTTGGAACTAGAGTTACAGGATGTTGTAAACCTCCTTGTGTGGGCTAGGAATCAAATCCAGGTCTATGAAGAGTATCCAGTGCTCTTAACTTATAAGCCATCTCTCTAGCACCATAATTACTTCTTCCATCAGTATGCTAATTAGGATTCTTTTGGGGGGTCTTTTTTTGTTCATGGTGATAGTTTGGGGTTTGGATTGTTATAAATTTGACACAAGCTAGAGACTTCTAGGAAGAGGAAATCTCAATTGGGAACATGTCTCTGTCAGATTGGTTTGTAGGCAAGTCTGTGGTGCATTTTTTTAAATTAATGATTTATATGGGAGTGACCAGGCCATTCTGGGTGGTGACATCCCTGAACAGGTGATCCTGGTATGCTGAGAAAGCTATTGAGAGAAAGCCAGTAAGCAGAGTTCCTCCACGTCATCAGCTTCAGTGCCTGCTTCTATGTTTCTGCTTGAGTTCCAGTCCTGACTTCCATTCAGGATGAACTATAAACTATAAGTTAAAATAAACTCTTTTGTTTCCATGTAGCTTTAGGTCATGGTCTTTATCAGTATTGTTCTTTGAGTTTATGAGACAATGGGCCCTCAAGCCACTGGCTTGTGATACCTCTGGTGGTTATTGGTTTTGCCAGACACCTTAACTCACTGAGCTATGCACAATGAAGGCAGGACAGTCTCTGTGGCACTCGAAGACCCTTTCCCCCTTGTTTTAAAACTACTAGACCCCCAAATTTGGTTCATCCACTTACTGACTGAAAAATCATGGGCACATTACTTCAAGACTCTTTCCCTAAGTTTACCTGTTATAGGATGAATATGAAACATTCCTCAGAGGCTCCTATGCTGAAGATTTGGTCCTCAGCTGGTGGCTTTGTTTCTGGAAGTCATAAGATCCTTAGGAGGTCAGACACACCAAACAAAATAGATCACTGCAGTCTGTCTTCAAGAGTTGAATATTGTCCTGACAACACCCCTTCCCCAACCCTGGTTGCCATGAAGTGAGGAGCCTCTTCTATAAACTCTAGAATCCATGATGTTCTGCCATGGCTCAGAAATACTGGTTCCAGTCAATCTTAGATAGAATCCTTTGAAACTGTGAACAAAAGAAATCTTCCCTCCTTTAAAATTGTTTCTCTAATGTGATTGTTTCCACAATGAAATTAATATGTTCTCTGTCTTTATGAGATATAATTACTTATTACAACTAAATAATACTTTGTGAAGATTAACTTGAGTTCATATAAAGCAACTTAAAATACCAATGACATTAAAATCTGTCAGCTACCTATAACCAACTAAGGATGATGGACCTGATATTAATGTACTTTCACGTGAAATCTAATCTAATCTAATCAAATATCTAAAGTCTACAGAGATTTATCATTATGGCAAACTAAATACCAAACTAAGATTGACAGAAATCAGTGTAGCTCACATGAAAATATGACTAAGTAGCTCTATTTTCACAGACTAAATTTCTGTAAGCTTCCAATATGATCTTCAAGAAATTAACCTCTACTTCTTTCCAGGGTACCCTAATTTGACTTCTGTTACTGTGATAAAATACCATGACAAAAAGTGACTTGAGGGGAAAAGAATTTGTTTCGACTCATGACTCCGGGGTATGATCTATCATAGCAGGGAAGCCAATGCAACAGAAATGTAAAAGAGCTAACAACATCATATCCACATTCAAGAACAGAGAAAAACAAACACCTGCACATCTGTAATCAACTTACTTCTCTTTGTTTAGGATGCAAAACAGAAAATGATGACACCCACATAAATTCACACAATTAAGGCAACCTTCCACAGACATACTCACAGGCCAAATTGATCCAGATAATGACTTACTGATACTCTCTTGCAAGGTGATTCTAGACTGTGTTCATTGACAGTTAAAACCAACTATCCCAAAGGATGATAGACAGTGTCAGGTTGCCAGTTAACCAACTATCCCAAAGAAACATTGTTATCAAAGAGAAGATTGTCAGGTACACAGGATGAATGTGAAGAAGTCTGCCTCCTATAGCATCTGGTCTCAGATATAGGACAGAGCATGAGCAGTTTCTCTTTAATGTGAGTCTAATGGGGCATGGGGGCAGGGACTTTTCATACTTTTGTCCTTCCTTCCTTCCTTCCTTCCTTCCTTCCTTCCTTCCTTCCTTCCTTCCTTCCTTCCTTCCTTTCTTTCTTTCTTTCAAGGAGAAAGCGTAAATGTATTTTCCCCATTACCACAATGATGCACCAGAGTTTCTCACATTTGAGGAAATCTCAGGGGTCACTAACCAGAATGTAATGGATGAGCCTCACCCCAGGAATGACCTCTCCAAGATCACAATGTCTCCTTACCCTTTCCATGATCATGGTATCTCCTCAACCAAGTAAGTATTTATTATTGCTTTCTATTTCAAGAAATATCAACTGATTCTAAAAACTTAAAACAGAAAAGAAAAGTAATATCCTTCGTGACTTTTTGGTGGCTCAGTAATAGCGTCATACACAGCTGTCCTGGGAGAAGCACTACACTGCCAAGCTACCAAGGAAGAGACACAGGAAGCTCAGCTCCACACCATCACCTATAACTGATTAATTCCCTAATCTTTTAGGAACATTGACTCAACCAAGCTGGGGCAGGTGACTTCAACTCAGAAAAAGAATTCAGAACTGGTTAGTGTGAAGCACTGCTATGTTTAATAAAGACATTTTAGAATAGGCTTAAGCATGAGGGTTAACAGAGGAAAAGAAGCATTCAGAAATAGACAGTGGAAAGCACAGGTGTGGGCTTCTTTAGGAGTGAGTCCCACTCTGCTGTTTTTACAAGAGCCATATGTCAGATTTGAGGGGTGGTGGTGATAAAGAACATAAATGAGATAATCAGATAGCTCCTGGGGGATGCTGAGTAAAATTAAAGCTGTAGATCTCAGATAAATGAAGACAGGGTGTCTTTGTTTTTCACAATCAACAAAGTTGATAGTCTTGTTTGAGAGTCCCGAAGAATGCCTGGGAAGAGAAAATTCCATGCCTGATTCATTGTTACTTCAATGTATAATACACAAATATGCAAGGTATATTAACTCTACATCTACCAGCAACATCCATAGAAGGAGTTATTAATTATGCTAGAATTCTTGACTCTCTGATGGCAAGAGGCTTTAGCCAAAATGAGAGACTGAAGCAGGAGAGACTCATTTCATCCCCCAGGTCATCCCGATTTGTCTTATTTTGCAATCAGACCTCAGAGCTAGCAGAGGTATGTACACTGCTGTGGCAGGAGGTGACCCTGGATGGGCAGGTTACAACAAAGGATGGGAAATACTGACAGAAGGCAGTGCCATTCCCTGATCATGGAAATGTTTGTGTTGTTGACGAGTAGTGAAAATGTTGTTAAGCCTCCAAGCCTCATTTTTCTTCTCATTCTCTCCCTCTTTTTCAAGACAGCCAGCTTCCCAGTGAAATTCACATCCTAGATAAGACCCTAGCTGCAAGAGTAAGATAGCAGACTTCAAGGCTCACTGATGATGTAAGTTACAACCAAATCAAAATCACTGCTCTCTGTCCTGCCCAACAGAGATATGACATTTATATTAAGATTTTGTGAAGTTTCTCAATTAGCAAATGATGAACTAGAGCTCATCATCATAGCACGGTGATATGATTTTCTTCTTTGCATGATATTTGCATTGTAAATCTTTTAGAGGGCAGAAATGACACGCTCTCGCCATGTAATATTGCAAAGAGAGAGTATGAAAATAGAATGAAAAATACTGCAGTTCATATAAGTTTGAAGCAGATTGCCTGGGAGCCTACCAGACACCTAGTTACTGCCACAACTGATAAACTGTGGGAAGGGACATAGGTTTTTTGTTTTTGTTTTTGTTTTCAAATTCCTGAAGTTTCTTACTTCTAGAAGTGGCTAAATGTGGTAAAAATAATAATAGGACATCATAGACTCTCAGATCATAAATGCCTTAAAAATAATGAGGTGTGATTTCCTTAGCCTAGCTATAAAAATAGATTTCTATCTTTTTTCCCCAAAAATAAAATCTTTTCATGCAATGGCAATTTAAATACTCCAAAGTTTTTGTTTAGATCATTTCACTGTTATTTTAAATCATTTTAATAGGTCAGAATTCTAAGCAAAGAACGACTACACTGGAAATTTTTCTTTAAGTTTCTTGAACAAGAAATGGACTTGAAAAAAGTGTTCTCCTATTTGCCATAATTAAATTTTCCTTTAATTAAAGTTTTAAAAGTAACATTTACACTGGTGGGTTTACAAACACTTCTGGATTTTCTTAGTAACATTTGTACAAACTGCTTTGTAATTTGTGCAGCCACAGAAGTGGCCATTTTTTGAACTTTCTTTCTATTTTAGTTATGGCCAAAACCAAAGTACTAATCCTCATGGTGAGCATACATCTTGCCTGTTCCTAAAACCATCAACTGCCAGCTAGGTTTGTCAGAGTTTAGAAACGTCTCTCCAGGCACGGGCAACAGAGTGAGAAAGGGATTGTGAAAACCTGGGAGTACTGAGTCCTATTTCTCTCCCCTGGTAGATGTGCCTGTCCTTGAAGGCCTTATGAAGATCAGAAGGGCTCCAGGATTGCTCCTAGTAAACAGAACTGACCACACCCTTACCACCCCCTCCCACGCCCCATGTGCCATTCAGAGCAATGCCTGTGAGGTTTTACCATTGAAAGTGAATCTTAAGTACTGAGATGATAGCCCAAGACTACAAAGTGACTATAAACAGAGGCTGTTGATTTAGCTAAGGTGGTCAGCTGCAGGCAATTGTATGTGGCAAAGACTGACCTGCATTTAAGAAGTGGGAAAGCTCTAGGTGTGGACTTTCTGTAGGTTATTGGCATGGGAAGCTGGAAGCAACTAAGTGGAATCAAGGCAGCTCATTTGGTTGTCTGGATAACATTCTTGACTCTGCTTAGTCTCTAGGTGCTGCAGAAATATTTGAGAGTGAGAAGTATAGAAACTGGCAGCTGCAGGACCTGCCTGTGTATTGTGCACCTACTGCAGCAGGAGCCTGGGGGTTAGGTTCTTGGGCTTCTCATGAAAATAAGGTCAACGTCCATCTCTGTGCTCATCCCTTAAGTCTATAGAAAGAAAGGACTGGTATGTCAGTAAAGCAAAGCTGCATTGCTCAGTACAGATGACACTCACCGTATGTGCTACTGAGCATTTGAAATGCAGCTACGTGATGCACACGTGTCCCATGTGCAGTGATTTCAAAACTTTCTTATGACCACAGAAAGAGCCCATTAATAGTGTTTACCATTAGGAACACCACAAAGGATATGTGTAGGCTATAATAGATGTGATAGAGTGGTTATTTTTTTAATGTTTTGTAATATGAAAATGAGAATATTTAAATTCATATATGTGCAGCACTTGTGATTTGTGTTATGTACCAATTTGAGAGCTCTGGAATGGAACATCGGCACATTGAGGCCCTGGGGGAAGAGTGTGGATGTCCTGGGAAATCTTGTATAAATGCTTTAATACATAAACATCGTTCTTAATTAGAGAAGGTCCTATTGAGAAGGCATTTTTTTCAGAACCCAAGAGCTTAGGAGAAAAGACTCTCCATTACAGAATGTGTCTATTTAAGAATGTCGTATTTAAATGATTTTGAACTATGTTTATTTGAATGTGTCTTTGGACAAAACCCATATTTATTTAGAAACTTCTTTCTTTAAAAATTATATTTACTTAGAAGCATTCAAAATGTCAACAAACCAGCTGCATTTTTTTGCAATTACAGAGTGATATTCAGTTAACAGAACAATTATCTTCTTATAACCTGCATCAGGGACAGCAGAAGATGAAAACAAAAAACAAAACAAGAACAAAAAACTACCATCTCTATATATAATGAATTTGTGATGTGCACCAACAAGAATCTGCTTTAAATTTCCATGCAGGTTTACAACCCTCAGACGGTACCAGGCAAGGTTTGTGGCTATTGAAAATACTAATAGGACAGGGATATCTAGAGACACATTCAGTAGTGTGTTAACTACACAAAAAAAGTCACTGTACAGTTTAAAAACAAATATTACACAGTCTTACATTTCATTTTTTTTCTTTAAAAGGAGTGAATTGTATACAGGGAGGTTAAATGCTTTATAGACAAAAATACTGTGCTAACACTAACTTATTAATCATCATCTTCATCTACCTCTTCTTCCTCTTCTTTATCCTCTTCATCCTCCTCCTCATCTTCCTCTTCCTTATTTTAGCCTTGACCCTTTTTCACTGCGTTGGGCAGCAATATTCTTTTTGTATTTTTCCTTCAGCTCAGCAGCCTTCTTTTGGTAGGGCTGCCTGTCATCTGCAGCAGTGCTGATCTGTCATCCCTGGCAGTGCTGTTCCGTCATCCCTGGCAGTGCTGCTCCGTCATCCCTGGCAGTGCTGTTCCACATTGCTCCAAATTTCTTTACAACATCACCAATGGATAAACCAGGATGTTTTCCTTTGATTCGGAGCAATACTCAGAACAGAACAATGGGGCTGAAGGAGGCATGTTGGGTGCATTGGTGAACTTCTTTTTGGTCTACCCTTTGAGGGAGGGACATATGTTTTTGTTTCTCTTTCATAATGAGCCTGGTCAGCCTTTTCCATGTCTTCAAATAAAAAATAATTTATTATTTTTTTAAAATTTTTTTTATTTATTTTGCATACCAACCACAGATCCCCCCTCTCATCCTTCTTCCCATCCCCTCTTCCAACAGGGTAAGACCTCCCAACGAGGGGATCCCTAAGCCTGGTATATTTCGTTGAGGCAGGACCAAGCCCCTCTCTGGTGCACCAAGGGTGAGCAAGGTGTTGGACCATAGGTAATAGGACCCAGAAAACAAACTCATGCACCAGGGATATATCCTGATCACACTGCCAGGGGCCCCTCAAATAGACCCAGCTACACAACTGTCTTCTGTATGCAGAGGGTCTAGTCTGGTCCCATGCAGGTTCCAGAGCTGTTGGTCTAAAGTTCCTGAGTTCCTTTGAGCTTGGTTCAGTTGTCTCTGATTTCCCCATCATGATCTTGATGCCCCTTGCTCATAGAATCCCTCTTCCCTCTCTTTGACTTGACTCCTGGAGCTCTGCCTGGTGCTTGGTTTATTATTATTATTATTACTATTATTTATCTTTTTTTGTTTTTTTGTTTTTTGAGACAGTTTCTTTGTGTAACCTGGCACTTTTGGGGCCATCTTTTGGGGCATTCCAAGAACTCTGAGAAGTTGGCAGAAGCATTCAGGGCTTCTTGTGTTTTTCCCAGCAAGTTTGCACAAAGAATGCATAGGAAGACATTTTACCTCTCGGCTTCTTAGGATCTCCTCTGCCCATGTTTAGGTGATTTTTCTCCACCAGTCACAGAGTCGCCCAGTGCTGGTCTGACTCTTGAGTGCCCTAGCTCTGTGTCTATGGAGCTCAATGTACTGCAATTGCAGTAGGGAGCCAGACACAGCCTCCTCTCTCTCTCCCCTCTATAATATAGATTAAAAATTTAAATATATCTTTTAATGTTGTGTATAATCACATAATAGGAGAGTGCTGGGGGTTATGTTTCTTTACACTGTGAATATATGTTGTTCCCATTGGTTAATACATAAGCCCCTGTGGCCTATGGCAAGACAGCTTAGAGGAAGGTGGGACATCCAAGGAGAGAGACATGAAAGAAGAAAGGCAGAGGCAGAGAGATGCCAACCCACCACCAAAGGAGCAACATGTAAAGGGATGCAGGTAAAGCCACGGAACATGTGGCAATACATAGATTAGTAGTTATGGGTTGAGTTAAGCTATAAGAGCTAGCCAGCAAGAAGCCTGTTGTAGACCATACAGTTTGCAAATAATATTAAGCCTCTGAGTGATCATTTTATAAGCAGCTGCAGGACTTTGGAGCCTGGTGGAACCAGAGAAAAACATTCGACTACAGGAAAGACTGAATAGAGAAATATCATTTAGTACTGGAAACAAAAATGATTGCTTTTACAGGCAGATAAGATTTGTGATGCTAATATTTTCCTCTTTTCTCATCGTGGATGATAGAGCTAGAAACTACAATGCAGTCAGAGATTCAGCAATTAGGGAAAGGGAACCAAGTGTAGTACTTACAGTCTTGAGAAGAAGGGTGTTAACCAAAACCACACCCTTCACCTTAAAGGAGATAAGGAAGAATATATTCTGAGGCCAGTATGAGTGGCCATGGTCTGGGAGCACTGATGTATTTTATCCCCAAGTCCACGTTCCAGTGATGACAGGTTCGTGATGTATTTATAGGAGCAGAACAAAGAAAATAAATTGAAATGCTTTTAAAATACATTGGTGGAAACATTGGTAGACAGATTCAAAGAAAATAGGAAATCACTGCTGTTGGGTTGAGATGCTACCTAATGTCATTTTAAGCTTTTTGTTTTGTGGAAACTAGGGTTCATTAAATTACTGTGTTTCAAACGGTTTTTTCTGTCAATCACAGGATGTTTTGTTAGATTCAAAGATGGGCTAGTAATTGCTATTTAGGAGACTAACCTTAACCCAAGATAAATTATAATTAGGCTCTTGTACTTCCAATATTCTAAACAGTCGATAGTCATTGAATATCTAGTAACTTAACAAGCCTTACAGAAGCAGAGAAAGGTATAGATAATTTACTGGAACTTTGTTCACAAGGGTGACATTAAAGTCAGAAGCTAAGAAGCAGACTAGGTCCTTCCATGGGAAGGTGAAGAAAGGAGCTATCTAATATTTAGTGTCAACCTCTTCTCCCTTCCTGCCAAAGAATGTAGCAAAGCCAGGCACTGGAAGGGGAATGGAAACTGTACTTCCTGAGAGACTGTGCCATATTCATCAATTCCCACATTTTCATCCAGCTCATTTCTAGTGCTGATTGTTTAAAAGTAAGCTCTTCAAAGATGACACACAATTTTAATACTATTAAAAGACCAGTTATTGTCTTTCATGGTTCTTTGTCTGTAGCTTCAAGAAAGCAAAGCTGGAACGAGCTGTAAAAGTTCATATTGTTGAAAGGGTAGCTGCAGATTAGAAACAGCATGGTGGGTTATTTTCAGCTGCGGGGGTATTGCTTTGCCTTTCTCCCAGAACCAGGCTTTAATTAAAAAATAAAGAATCAACTGGACTTGACTGCTCTGTGGAAAGACTGACATCTCAGTGGCTCCCATGGACTGCCTATTGACGTTGCTGTAGAGAAGACTCAGAGTACAAAGGAGCTTTGTAGTGCTAGCAGTTGAGGAAGCATCCTTTGTCTTCTAACTTAACTGTTTTGATGTGGAAGTCACCACAAGATTAAAAAATGCAAACACAACATTATCATTTTCACAATCACTCATGTGGCTATGCTTTAGAAAGCATCCACAGGAAGACAATTGATGTTTTTGAGATGCTACAGGAATAAAAGAAAACAAAGAATTCATTCAACAAAGCTGATCATATCCCAGATTCATACTTAGCAAATGTATTATTTACATTAATTATAGTCATATTCTCTAAACATATTGAAAGATAAATGCAGATTTATCATTCAAGTGGGAAAGAGAAATCCTTATTCAAAATATTAGGTGACATGTGAACCTCCTTTTAATGGTGGTTGAAGTTAATTAAAATACATGTCAAGTTTATATCTGAGAAGAGAGAGAGATAGAGAGAGAACATGAAAGTGAATTCAGAGCTAAGTATCTGCCTAAATACGTCAGGATTCTTCCTCATAGCAAAGAGGGGCTTATTTCATAATGTCATCTTTAGAGATACTCCTAAAAAAAAGTTAAAACATGCTATTGGCCAGATAAAGATGGTGAACAGTACAGTACAGTACACATAGACATGGAAGAAGAGCCACAAGGATACATTTCTTAACTACACAGGTAAAGGCACCGTGCTAAGAACATGAGAGGAACAGCATAAGCAGAGACCTTCACGGAGGAATACAGCTAACTGGAACTATTTTCAGACGTTTGACTGCACATTCTTGCTTCTCACAAGTGTTGAGAGCTTTTCTTTGCTTCTTTCTTTCTTCTCCATTACAACAGTAAGTCTCAAGAAGATCGAGTGGGGAAGATGGAAAGGAGAAATGAGTGGAGGGACAGAAAATATCTTTTATCAACTCCAGGGAACACAAAAGCAAGAGCTTTAAAAAAAAGTCTTTATATTCCAACTGAAATAAACCAAGATCTGTAACAAAATAAAAGGCAAAGAAAAACAACCTATAAATCCACATGATTTTCAGCATTCCTCAAGAGAGTGTGATGTTGACAGGAAGAAGTGAGGAATCTAAAACAAGAATTCAGTCCCAGTTAATTCAAGCGAGCTTTTGGCACTCTTGAATCCTCATCGTTCTCAAGTGCACAGAAGGGGTGCTTTAAATAACTCATGAAAATGGCAAATCAGAGTTTCAGATTTCAAAACATTTCAATGTGAAACAGCCCAAAAGAGCAGCATCAGAACTGTCATCTTCAGCAGCCACATCCAGTGCTGGATACAGCACACAGCGAAGGGCACAGAGAATAACCTTGCACCCACTGCCCTTTGCTCTGTGATGATAAATAATATTTCCTTCCATAAATTGATAAACTGAAACTCTGAAGATTAAAAATATCTTCTATAGATAGTGAGATAATAATTATGTTTAAAGGTAACCAATGGTGAGAATTAACATCAGTGTTCAATTCCTACAGGAAAATTAGCAGTATTAGACTTACGTTCAACAAAGGGGCCTGGAATATGGGTAAAGGCACATAGTGATCTTTCAGAGGACCCAAATTTTGTTCCTAACACACATGTGATGTCTCACAGTTATCAGTAACTCCCACTCCATGGGATCTGATGCCCTTTTCTGGTCTCCCAAAGTACCTACACTAAAGTTTACATAATTAAGAAACAGAATTATGTTCAATATGTTTTTAATTTATAACATACTTTTAATCATTGATTACAATAGTATTCTAACAAATTAAAACAGAAAATCAGAGAAAATGAGCTCAGTTCTTTAAGTGTCATTGAGGAAATGGTTTTGCTCAAGAGAAATACTGATTTACATTATTTCTGGGTGAACTACCCCTAGACTAAGTAAGTCTTGTGATTTCAGAAGATACTGACTTTGGTAGGCATTCCAGGAGGGTCCCAGGTCATTGCATACATGAACAAGGAATTAGACAGAGACATGGAGACAGTAGCAAAGAAAATTGAGAGAATTTATTAAGAAAGAATACTTTTCCAAAGGAAGGACAAGGCCAGAGCAGAGCAAAAGTTGGGCAGTTTAAATGATCTCATATATAGAGTTCTGGCTTTTGTGTTGCATAATGTGGCCTTTTGGGGTTACATACAAAGATCAGGATTTAGGGCTCAACTGCAGAGCAGGGGATTCCTTGAACATGCTGTGTTACATGTAGCTCTACATGCAACTTCTTACATCACATGCCTCATAGCACCATAAATTTCCATCTAAGGATCAGTGTTTTAATATTATAATGAGTCATAGGTCACCTCAAAACACTCTGGATCTACAGCTGTGGTAGAAAGCGCTCCATGAAGCTTCCTCTTTGCCAACTAGAGTCTTCTGTATGCTAACATGCTAATACATACATGCCTTTATGTAATATGTTCTGGACCTAATCTGTACTGTGCTTTATCATCAAAATCATCCAGACTATGTCTGTCATTGCCACAGAACTGAGTAGAAGAACTAGAGCCTCAAGTTCAAGGAGAAAATCCTTCAGGCAGGGCAGAACTGATCTTGTGAGGAAGATGACTCCAATGATCACTTCCCAGTCTGAACTCACAGATGCTGTGGTACTGCTATGATTACTAACTCCAGAGGCTCTAGTGGCTCCAGGCATGTCGCTCACACCTTAACCTGTAATACCCTGGCTGTTTGTCATCTTGCCACCTGTGCACTCCGACCACAACAGGAGAGCTAAGAGAAAACCAAACAAAACAACAAAACAGGAGCCTGGAGCTGTCAGTAAAAGGGTTCACTATCTCTGGCATCATCTCAAGATAACTACATTCTTCATAAAAGAGTTATAACTATACTCCTAAACTAGCACCCTTTTACAATAGACTTGCTTATTCTGTGTCACTGTCCTAGGCCCTCGAAGTATGCCTTTCTTAAGTTTGTAAGCATTAAGAAGTAGTGGGACAGGCATATTTTCTGTAATTCATTGAACTTTGAATGACTGAAACCCAGGCCTGACCAATATACTATAGATAAGATACCTTATCAGAATAATCTCTCACCTACCTACCCTATACAATTTATCCTGTCATTGCTATTAGTTAATGTGTGTGATGAGTCAATGTGTAAAGGAATATCAAAGTAGCAACACTTTTCTTTGATCAAGAAAAGATGTGTTAAATCTTGAATCTTAGAGGCATTACCTACTTTTCTAGTTACTTTGGCTGGTTTGACAGAAGTACTTAAGAAAGGAAGGTTTGGGGCTTTTTTTGTTTGTTTGTTTGTTTGTTTGTTCATGGTTCAAAGATAGAGCACTTCATGAAGAGGAAGGCATGGTGGCAGCATTTGAAGCAGCTAATCACATTTTGTCCAAAATCAGGAGGCTACCTCTCAGCTTACCCACTCCTTTTCATTCAGTCTGGAATGCTTATAGAATAGGATGGTTGGTTCTGTCTACATTTAACATGAGTCTTCTGACCCCAGTTAATCTAATCTAGAATATTCCCCACAGATATGCCCAGAGATTTGGTTTGGTCCTAAATCACATCAAGTTGACAATCAAAATGTCTTTACATTTTTTGGATTCATTTTTTTTTTTGTGTATGAGTGTTTTGCATGCATGTCTGTATGCATATTTCCACATCTGTGCTGGTGCCCACAGAAATCAAAAGAGTTCTTCAGAGGCCCTGGAACTGCAGTTACAGGTGGTTGTGAGTGACCATGTGGAAGCTGGGAACTGAAGCCAGGTCCTCTGGAAGAGCAACACGTGCTCTTAATCACTGAGCCATCTTTTCAGCCCCAGTTACCACTGTTTATAACACACAGGTCCATAGTGAGAAAGCATCCTAGAATCAGACCACCGGTGTATGTACTTTCTTATCTGTGCTCACAAAGCTAATTCATTTTGTAACACATAAAATAGGAATAAAGTAAGAGGTCAAAATTTTCTTCATCATTATCAAGTTCCAGCAACAGAAGACATCTCAGTCACATGTGATGTTATAACTGCTTCCTGATGAAGCTTTTTCCCTGAAAGTATAGAAACATTTGTGATACAGTGGTAATATCATTATAGAGGCCTTCTATTACCTGCCATAATCTTGGTCAAATCCCTGCCTTATAGTACCTCAGCTTCCATAATATAAAGCAAAAACAAGAGTCCAATTCTTTTATGAATTTCATCCCCAAATGAGAGTCCTTGATACCAACAAAATAGTAAAATAATACTAATAACATTTTAACCTCCTTTTGGCTTGGGCATTGTTTCTGATAGTGGGAATATGACATTCTTTTTTTGTGTCATAGATAACTACTGGTGACTACTCTCTACAGAAGAAGGCTGAATATTTTACAAATAACTTTGAAAAGTCTTTGGAAAATAAAACGAACTTTTGTTTATAGCTTGTCAGAAGTAGATATGAAGGTAAGAGTCTAGAAATGGGTTCTACAGACATATTCTAATCTAAAAAGTGTTTTCCTCCACTGGCAATTAATATTCAGATTATTTAGCATTTAGAATGTGAATCAATATATTACCCAGAGAAAGTAAAAAGGTCTCACTAGACCTTAATTCCTGTTCTCTATCTGGATTCTCCCTTTCTATTATTGTATGGAGATTCTGTTTGTGAAATTGGAAAGGGTACTTTCCTCATTCTTCTCCAAAAAGCTGAAGAACACCAAGCCAAAATTGATTCCACCAAAATTTGAAAGGCAAAGGAATTGATATTACCAGTTTATGTGTTTTATAAGAAAATAAATTTAGTCTAACTCTTTCAGTGGTGTTCTGGATGGGAAATAAATGGTTAGATGTCTAAGAATTGCTGAAAGGACAGGATTTGCAAAACCTGTAAGAGAAAAGGAAGTAGAGTTTTGATTTACACTTTAAAGACTGTTTCTGTCCATCTTCATAATCCCTCAAATATGAGTTTAATAATGAGAACAGATTCTGAACTTAATCATGCCGTAGTATTGGAAAAACTTAGGATTACAACATCTCTTGTGTGGGTTAAAAGAATAAAAGATAAAAGCAACCTATTAATTGTGCTCTGGAAAATAAACTGGGATCTGATTTCATAGTTTAGTGATCAAATTAATTAGTGATCTCCAACATTTTTTAAAGCACATGTGCTAAAGCATTGAACTCCTGCCCCTGGTGAAACTTTTAAGACCCCTTTGAGACACAGATGCAGAGAAAAATAATATGCAACATAATGAGAAGCATTTCATGCTATTTAGTGATGTTTATTTCTCGGGATTCAATTACTTTAAGATAGTGGGTTGTAACAGTCACTGCATTGAGAAACTGGGCAAACAACAGAGTTTGATTATTTATGCTACAGTGCACGCACACACATACACACACACACACTCCCACACACACACCACACGTGCAAACCAGGAAAGCATTGATGAGCTGTACACTTGTACTCGAGGCATTTCCTGCCTAGAGTGTTATGATCCCTTGTTCCCAGTTTACTTCCTTTCTTGCTCTATTCTTAAGAGAGAATCATACTGCATTACTGAGAAGATTCCTCTGACAACCCAGGCTTATATAGGAGATGCTTGTGAATATCCCACAAATACAATTCTTTCCTAGAAATATCCTTCAGTGTTTGTTTGATACCTATACAGGGCAAATCTCCATCATGTGGAGTTGTCCAGAAAACTGAAAGAGATAGAAAAAAACTCTTGGTGCTGTCTGAAACCTTTCATGCCTCTAAAATTGTCCCATACCCTGATTATTTACACACTCAGTTCTCAAACTCTCCCTATAGAGCTCAATCCAAAGATGACTGCAAATAGATCAAATGCCAAAAACTTCAAACACAGTTGATATTTAGCCTACCATGAAGAGAGAGGGATATCCTTCTCTTTCTCCTCTTCTTCATCCTCTTCTTCCACCTTATCACATCTTAATGTCAGTAAAATAATTTGGTCAGGACCATTCAAAGGGAAATGAGGCCTATGTCATAAGGAAAGGATTCTTGCTAAACTTTCTCTTATGATGTTGTTGCTAATTGTCTAGATTATGGAAAATTCTACCTGTGTATTCCTGCTAGGGTCAATCATTTTTAAAGAGCTTTTGTTTTCTGGTTTGTTGAAGTTAAATAAAAGTGAACTGTTAGTGCTTCTCTTTCCTGATGTAGGTCTTTAAATCATTGTGTCATGTGTTTTAGAACATAAACTTTGGAAATGAGACTGAGAGCTACAGTTTTACTATAGAAGTAAAATCAAACTGAAACAGTGTTAGATTGTAAGCTTCTCTTTAACAGTGCAACCCCGAGCTGCATTGACAACCATTAAGTGAAGTTTGGTGAATAGTAAGTGACTGATATCAGATAATGTATATTAGTCTATGGGCAGATGGGTTTATGATGCTGTCAATGAGAGAAACTGGGATGAAAGATACAGTACAAGAATATGTATGCTATCTTTACAATAACCATTTGTAGTACTAAAATTGTTCCATTTAAAAAAAATAATTGTTTTTATTTTTAAAGGTTGCTTTTTAAACTTATCTTGTGTTCAACGGAAGTGGGCTTTGACATTTCAGAAGCTCAATCCAGGCCCAGTGTCTTTCTTTCTCCTCCTGCTGCCTGTAGATCCAGATGTAGAAGTCTAAAGCTACTTGTCCAGCACTGTGTCACCTGCATGCCTTCCTGCTTCCTGTTGTGATGACAGTAGACTGAGTAAGCCTCTGAACTGTAAGTCAGTCCCAATTAAGTGCTTATTTTTATTGGAGTGCCATGGACAGAGTGTCTATTCACAGCAATATGACACTAATTAAGACATTTTCCAATTTGTCTTGTTCCTTGTGTTTGTTACTACCCTTTCTAGACTTCTGATTTTCCCTGTTGTTCTACACGGGTCTGAACCCAACACCTGACTCCTATAAGAGTCAGGAGATCATTATGTTTGTGTATTAAATTCTGGGGCTCCAGCCTTCTGCATCCTCTTGCTTTGTTTTCATCCTTGCTTATTTTTTCTCTCATTGTTTATCTTTTGAACTCTCTTAGTATTTATAACATATAAAGTATCTTCACATGTACTTTGACATTTGAATTTCATAGCATCCAATTGAGTTGATGATAATTATAACTCCTGATAATAAATGAAAAAAAAAGAGTTCCAGGGAAGATTAATATGTATCTGGCCCGTGATCATTTATCATTACTAGAAGAGCTGAATTTTAAATTCAGAAATCTTGACTTTCTTGGTTATATCACACTGCCTAAATATTTATTGATAAATGTCCTGCTTCTGCAGCCTCCCAGTACTTTGTGAAATGTTGGAAGAATATTTTAGGAAAGAGAATGCAACTCATTCTCTTAATTTGATTTGATATAGAACATGCCAACTATATAACACAACTTACTAAACTTAAAAAAAGAAAAAGAAAAGAACTTCAGTCTTCTCTTATCCCAGAGTGAGGTCAGAGTTCCTTGCTGAACTTGCTTACTCAGAAAACAGAAGAAAATGGCTTTAGCCACTGTCTAGTTTACTTTGTACCTAACAGATGAGCAAATTAATGATCTAGAAATACTAAGAATTCACTCCCAGATTATACTTTCCCTTAGGAACATTAGGATTCCAATTGACCAGCCACCCTTAAACCCATTTGCTACTGAATTCTATCCTACAAACTATAAAGAGATGAGATATGTCATGTTCAAGCTCAATTTTAAAATGTCCTTTCCAACTTCTCTCTCCTGTGCAAGTGAATGGGGGGACTCTGCTATTGGAGGCAAGATCCTAAAAGAGCATGGGAATTCCTGTGAGGAATAGCATTATTTATTAAGCCCTTGGGAATGTGAGGGATTATCTACAGCAAGGCATCCCCTAGCCTGACTGTAAATAAACTTACTCATGACTGTTCAGTCATTTAATTAGGTTTACTCAAGTGCTGGCCACATTGTTATTGCTGTTAATATAAACTAAGTGCCCTCAGCATAGTAAGTCATTGATCTTTGCAAATATTTGTTTGTGTCAAAAGAGACTCAGTCCTAGAAATACTCCTTTAATGCTCTAAAGGAGATGAACACATTTTTTCTAAACTTTCAGAAATCCATATAAGGAAAAGTCCTAGAAATAATGATATGGAAAGGAATGGTATGTAGCTGTGCTGAGAAATGACAGCCACAAGTCATATTTTAATATTCTCAAATTTATTATTTGTTTTTACAATTAAACGCATGTGGTGGTTTGAAAGAAAACTTCTCCTAAAGGCAGTGGTTCCATTAAGAAGTGTGGCCTTGTTGGAGTAATTGTGATCTTGTTGGAGAAAATGTGTTACTGTGGAGGCAGGCTTTGAGGTCTCATATATGCTCAAGATTCCACCCAGTGTCTTTGTCCACTTCCTGTTGCCTGCCAGATGTAGGACACTTGGCTACTTCTCCAGTACAAAGTCTGCTTGCATGCCACCATGTCACACCATGATGATAATGGACTAAACCACTGAAAATGTAAGCCACTCCAATTAAATGTTTTTCCTTTATAAGAGGTGCTGTGGTCATGGTGTCTCTTAACAACAGTAGAAATCCTAACTAAGACAATGTACTTATGTACTTCATGTAAAAATTATAAAAAGAGGCTGAGACAATGAACATGGTTGAGCAAGTGTCTCTGTGGCAAGATGAAGCATCCTTTGGGTACATGCCTAAGAGTGATATAGCTGGATCTTGAGGTAGATTAGTTCCAATCTTGTTGTGGAACCATCATACTGATTTCTATAGTGGCTGTATGAGTTTGCAGTCTTACCAGCAATAGATGAGTCTTCTTACTCTACATCTTTACCAGCATGAGCTGTCACTTGTTTTATTGCTTGTTGCCATTCTGACAGGTGTAAAATGAAATCTCAAACTAGTTAGATGAATTTCTAAATGGTCTTATTAAATAAAAAACATGGAGCCAGATACAGGGGTGAAAACCTGAGATATCTGAGAACTAGGGAAAACCACAGCCAACCTAACCTTACCAACTCTGCAGCTTCCAAAAGGCGAGATACTTCCTGTCTACCCATGCATATATGCCTTGCTGTTATGCCATCTGATTTGCTCTCTCAGTTCAGCTACATCACTTCCTCTTTCTGCCCAGCTCTGTCACTTCCTGTCTGTCTGTACAGACCTCCAGACCTCCATGGTTAACTAGTGTTGATATTTAAAGCATGTGCCACCATGCCTGGCTCTGTTCCCAGTATGGCCTTGAACTCACGGTAGATCCACATAGATCCACACAGATCCCTGCCTCACAACTGATAGGATTAAAGACATGTGCTAACATTGCATGACTTTTGTGTTTACTTATAATGGCTGTTTTTTGCCTCTGATCTTGAGGCAAGCTTTATTTATTAGAGCACAAATAAAATATCACCACAATTCCCCACTTTCTCTTTTATCAGCGTCCATGTATCTGGTCATATGTTGACATCTTTGATCCATTTGGAATTGAGTTTTGTGCAGGGTGGTAAGTATGGTTTTATTTGTATCCCAGTTTGTCCAGCACAAATTGCTGAAGATGCTGTCTTTATTCCATTGTGTATTTTTGAATTATTCATCAAAAATCAGGTGTCCCTAGCTGTGTGGATTTATGCCTGGGTCTTCATTATCACTCCATTGATCAACATTCTAGTCCACTGATCTTTTTGTTGTTGTTGTTGTTGTTGTTCCAATACCTTGATGTGTTTTATTGCTGTAGCTTTGTATTACAGTTTGACATTGGGAATGTTGGTAAGTCCAACAGTTCTTTTATTATTTATCATCATCTTTAGCTATCTTGTTTTGTTTTTGTTTTTTTCTTTTCCATGTGAAGTTGAAATTTCTCCTTCAAGATCTATGAAGAATTGTGTTGGAATTTTGGTAAGGATTGCATTTAATCTCCATACTGCTTTTGTTAGAATATCCATTCTTAACTATATTAATCCAAAAGATTCATTATTATTGGAGAGCTCTCCATTTTCTGGTATCTTCTTCAATTTCCTTTTTCAAAGATTTGAAGTTTCTAATCATATAAGTGTAGCTAGAGTTTTCCTGCCTTGCCCACAGTCAGGACAAATCTTTGTCACCCTCCAGTCCCATAGCCGCTCAGACCAACCAAGTAAACACAGAGACTTATATTGCTTACAAACTGTATGGCCATGGCAGGCTTCTTGCTAACTGTTCTTATAGCTTAAATTAATCCATTTCCATAAATCTATACCTTACCACATGGCCCATGGCTTACTGGCATCTTCACATGTGGCTTGTCATGGTGGCAGCTGGCAGTGTCTCTGACTCAGCCTTCCACTTCCCAGAATTCTTCTCCTCCATGTCCGGCCTATACTTCCTCCTGCCTGACTATTGGCCAATCAATGTTTTATTTACTAACCAATCAGAGCAACACACAGACCATCCCACAGCATACAAGCCTTTCATTCGCTTGGTTAGTGTTACCCCCAAGATATTTATATTTTCTGAGGCTATTATAAAAGGTATTGTTTTCTTGATTTTTCTCAGTTATTTGTCATTTATATATATGAAGGTTATTCATTCATTTCTGTGAGTTAATTTTGTAGTCTGCTACTTTGCTGAAAGTGTTTATCAGCTGGAAAAGTTTCCCAGTACAATATTTATAGTCATTTATGTATACAAGCACATCATCTGCATGTAGAGATACTTTGATTTCTTCCTTTCCAATTTGTATCCTTTCATCACCTTCAGTTGTCTTATTGCTCTAGTTAAGACTTCAAGGTCTATAGTGAATAGGTTCAGAGAGAGTTACAACCTTATCTTGTTACTGATTTTAGTGGAATTGCATTGAGTTCCTCTCCATTCAAAAAGGCAAATATTTAAAAGAGGCAGAATCCCTGCACTTAGCAGCCCTGTGGTTTATCAAGATAAGATGGTTATACCCAGAACTCAGGTGATTTAGTCTAGCTAGCATTTCCAATTCTCAGTATATATCTAGTATATATCTGCATAGAAAGAGCCAAGCCTCATTGAGGACAGAATGACCAAAGTAGGGACAGGGGGACATGAATCTTTACTAGAAAAGAGAGTGTATTTATTTGCTGATCTAATCATGTCCTTGAGACAATTCTACTTATAACTGCAGAAATCACACTGAACATGTTAATTCTTTTGCAACTCTCATTAAATTCTCCAAAATGCAAGCAAATTCAAACCTATGTGTAGGTGTAACCAACTGTCTTATTAAATAAGAAACACAGAACCAATGTAAAAGAGAAAGCCAAGAGGTCAGAGCTCAGAGCTAAAATCTCACCCTTCCTTCTGCGGTGGTCTTAGTTTCCTGAAAGAGAGCTATTTCCCTGTGTGTAAGTCGTTTCATAGTCATTCTGCCTTCTCATTGGTTGTAAACCCAAACACGTGACTGCCTTGTCACTGTCTGTATGTATAGCCCCCCAGGTCTTAAAGGCATATGTCTCCAATGCTGGTTGTATCCCTGAACACACAGAGATCTATGGGATTAAAGGCGTGCGCCACCACCGCTACACTCTGTCTATGGCTCTAATAGCTCTGACCCCCAGGCAACTTTATTTATTAACATACAATCAAAATCACATTTCAGTACAATTAGAATACCACCACACCTATGTTTTAAGGCTCGGTCTTACATTTAAACATATTTTCCTCATTTTCACTGTTTGTTCTCATGTAGTTTAAATTTTTCAAAGGCCCTTTGAATCTCTGGCAGCCCAAATAATCCATGTTTAGTACAAGGGTAGAGCTAGAAACAATACTTAATAGCAAAACAAAAAATCATATTTGAGGTGAGAATTCATTTAGCAGAAAATGAATAATAATATTTACTGATCTAGAATGGCTTATAAATTCTATTACTGGATCTTCCCTTGTCTCAGGACATAGATTCTATACTGAATCTCCCATTGTCTTAGGACATACAGATATGTACAATATAGCAGGAAAAGCAATACTGCTTGAATTTCTGATGGAGAAAGACACCAGGGAAATGTGTCTCTCCATGATCTACAGAGACATCTGCAAGGGTCTCTCTTGGCTCACTATGAAGAGAAGAACTACTAAAGTCAGACAAAAACCTCCAGTTCTGTAACTTTCTTTTTTTCCATGATTTTATCTGTAAAATGGAGGGGATGTCTATTTTATAATGGAATTGTTATGAAATTAATGAATAAAGTCTATTTAATTTTAACAGTCAGTCTATATACATGGTGGCATGTAGACACTTTAAAAGTCATATCTGCTGTTTATTAAAACAGAGCATCACATGGGCAGGAGATGCTGTGAGGAGACAAATGTCCTTCTGTACTTGGCAGCTCTTTGCAATCACAGGGAGCTGCTGATATTTGCCCCTTTATGTCCAGCTGTTTCCTTCTGTTCCACCTGACACAGTATAAGGAAAAGTCCCTGCAGGATTCTGCAGAAGCAGCCAGCACTTAGACTGTGAAGTTTTTCCTTGAGCTGATGAGAAATGGCCTTTTTCTTCTGATCTTTCCAACCCAAGGAAGAACTTCACTAACTTTAAAACTTCGCTGGATTCAATTCATGATTGACCTTGAAATCAATGAACAATAACTGTTCATGAGAATATTTATACCATCAAAATGTTCACAGCCTTTAATAAACATTTTTTTCTCATAGCAATTCCTACAATGCTGTATTGTGAATAATAGCTCTTATTGCAGCAAGTATATCTAGAGCTAAATTTGACTTTTGCAAGAGAGTGCCCAGCTTCTTGTGTAGTATCTGCTGAAGGTTTTATATAAGGCTGAAGATTTATAAATGCTGGCATGGTCAACAGTCAGAAATCTTAAGTGTTCTAGATCAAATCAATTTGTTTACCTTTTAAACCATCAGAATCCTCTAAAGTTTCTGCAGGCTATATGACAAACACAGCATGCTAATGATTGCCAGTGATTGGAATAGATCTAAATATAAAAACAAACAAAAAACCAACAATAAAAAACTTTGCATTAAGGGATTTAGACTTGAAAGAATCCATCTCCTTGAAGAAGTTATATTAGAGTCATGTTTTGAAATAAGTATTATAATGAAATAAAATGTTGGACTTTGAGGGAAAGATGTGTAGGTGAGAGCAAATTCCCAAGTTAGCTGGATAAAACAAGTGAATTAGCAATGACATTTTATTTGTCATATATAAAATATATATTATTCCCAAAAATATTTATAAATTATAACTTCATTATTTAGCAGTCCATCAGAGAATTTCAGACACACACATAAGTCTTCTAGAATAATATAGTGATAGAGTTATTCCTGACTGCTATATTTAATAAATGGTTAATTTAATTTTAACTTAGCTGGAAGTCTGAATGTATTGGTTTAATGGAAATAAAAATTATTTTATTCTGCTAATAATTGCTATTGGCTATATTCAGTAAAGACCTTGTTTTTGGTGAGAAGATTCTCAATAATCTCAAATCAGATTCTAAAATGTTTTCCTCTTTCATTTAGAATTTTCTCATTTGGGTGTCTAAGACTATGCATTGTTGTTCTGATACTTTATTATATGTAGTCCAGAGATTTTTTTCTTCATCTTCCCTTTCCACATCACCTGCCTACACTCAGCACAGGCAAATATATTAACTTCTCCATCCCCAGCTTAGGTTAGCACTGATAGTTGGAAGGCATAGCCTCTATTAACTTGACTACCAATCTGAAAATCTACTGGAAATCTGTCTATCTAATGTAAAGGTTATAAAACCTAAAAATGCCCCTTCCTGTCTTGCAGATATAGTGTCTAGGCAACCCAATTTTAGATAGTAAGAAGAAGCAGAAATTTACTATATGGCTACCAAGAATATTTTACTTTGGGGATTAAAGTAACAATATCTTCCTATTTCTTTCTTCCTTAAATGTGCATTAGATACCTGGATTCTAAGCACCTATGAGGGAAACACTAACAGAATCCTGGAGATATGAAATCAAGGCCAACAGGTACTTCCTAGCAAACATCTTGTTACACAAGAAAAGTAACGATCTATTTGTTAAGGCTTTGTGTTGTTTCTACCTGTATCAGTTAATTGTCTGTTGCTGGGATAAAATACAATGAGTAAAGGCAATTTCCAGAAGAAAGAGTTCATTTTGGGTTATGGCTCCAAAGGGAGAATCTACTATATTGTGGGAGGTGTGGCAGTAGGCAGCCAGCACAAGAAAATGAGAGCTCACATCTCCATCTATATGCAGGAAGCAGAAAAGCAATCTGGAAGTAAGATGCGTCTATGAAGCTCTCAATCCTGTCCCAGTGACATGCTTTCTTCAGCAAGGCTGCACCACCACACCAAACAGCACCACCAACTAGGCAGCAAGTGCTCAAATACCTGGTCCTAAGGGGGACAGTTCTCATACAAACCATCACAATAACCAAAAAACATTCCAATTTACACATTCTAGATATTTCAGTTATACCTGAAACAGCATTTTGGCTTATGCTAGCCAAACCCTATAACTTCTGTCATATACTGGTTGTATATAGGAGGAGAGGCACATATATAGCAAGCCAGACCTTCAGTTGATTGTCTAACTCATTGGAATTATCTCAGAGTGGGGAGCCCCTTGAGAAATGTGTCCATAGTTGTCAATCAGTCCCCAACTGATAGAATCATCCCTCCTTACTGTTTTCTATGACTTTTGTTATTCTGTGAAAGATAATAAATCTTCTAGCTTTGCAGGCTGAAAGTATTTATGACCTTTTTTTTTTTTTTTTCATACTTTTGTCTTTAATAAAGCAGTGCGAACTTCCTTGTGCTGAATTTCATGTGCATCCTCCAATTGTGGGCACCCATCCCAAGCAACTTCATTTCTCCTTGCTGTGGTAAAAAGAAGGCAAGAAGCAAGTGCCAAAGCTGAAGGACTCGAACAGGCCCAAGCATGGCAAATGCTGAAGACAGGTCTTGTCCTTTTACCTTTCTCCTCCTTGTTAAAAACCTTTAGCTTATATTTCTAATCCAACCCCCAACCTCTATTCCCTTATTTGGCCACTGACTCATTCCTGAGGCAAAACACCATGGTCCAACAATCAAAATTCATTATTTGGCTAACCTATACAATCAGGATTTACCAACTAACCTTAGCACAGACTCCCCTTTTTCTCTTTAAAAATCCATCCCTGCAAAAATCACTTTCTCTTCCTCTCTTGCTTGCTTGCTGCTGTGCTTGCTGCTGCTGCTGCTGCTGCTGCTGCTGCTGCTGCTGCTGCTGCTGCTTTGCTATCTGCCTTTGCATCCCTGCCCCATCCCCACCCCCATCCTGCTTGCTCTCTCCAGGATAATAAATCTCCTTTGTGCTAAGAATTTGGTGTTTGAGTACATACAATAACAATTATGAAAGACTGAGGCAAGCATGTAGGCTACCAGACATCAGGTTTTGTGTCTTTGGGGGTGATTGACTTGGTCCTTTCTAGCAGGTTTTTGTGTCCAATCCCAAAGAATTTGGTTAAGAAGTAACCTTCTCTTTGGCAACATTGCACTTTCTCTATCCTTAATCAAAGGCACCTTTGGTACCTTTCTCTTAACATCTTTCTAATTTCTGCCAAAGAATTAAGAGGTAGGCAACAGTGTCCCTTCTCCCAAGTTGGCAGTTATCAGAGCATTATTTCTGAGAAGGGTTGCTCTGAAAGACTTATTTCCCAAACCTATAATGGATACAACATAGCAATTTCTCATTTTGACTCTTTGTCAATGTTCATAAACATTAATGATATATCGTATATATGGACCATGGGTATTTCTCTTTTCTACCTTCAATGTGACTCCATATTGTATTTCGTTTTATCCCATATAACAAAGAGAATATAAATATAAACATTGCTGTCTGAAGTTTTGTTTTGAATATGCCAGTTGTTTTCTCTTGCTAGTTGTATCACAAGCACGCTGAGGCAGTGTTTCCTGTGAAGTGTCTACTGTAGCATGATGGCTGCAGCCTCAATACCAATGGTGCATGGAGACTTCATCTTTGAGTATCCATATTTGCTTCAGGAACTAGAGTTTGGAAGCCTCTCCATCTTCAAATATTTTCTCAATGGTCTTCAGTTTGATGGGGTTTTTGTTGTTTTATTTATTTTTTTATTTTTTTCTTGTTGTTTGGTTGGGTCTTTTGTTGTTGGTGGTGGTGGTTTGTTTTTTGCTTTTTTTCCCTCCTCGTTTTTGTTTTGTCTCCCCATACATAGACACATATACCGTCCAAATGCCAGTGTTAATAACATCCCTCCTTCAGTCTTGTTGAGAATTCCTGGACAATAATTTGAGGCCAACATATGTTCTCCCCGCTTACATTATTCAATGCTTTTAATTACAAGCTACGCAAGACAGCAGACTAGAATTTGGATGACATCAGATGGGGAGGGGACACTTTTGATATATAACTTATTTTTCTATTTAAAAGAATAACTAATGAATTCAGTTAAGATTAAAGTTACATGCTTGGATATCCCAGTAGCTTAGAAAGCATTTTTCCAAAAATGTAGCTATTTTCAAACTTTTTGAATGTTATTCAGGCATCGTTCTGGAAGGTTCTCACTTTCTACCTGTCAGTCGTGATTCATCAAGGGCAAAAATCCGGAAATTCTGGTCATCAGTGTGAATACAGTGCATGCTCCTCAACAGGAAATCTCAAAGAACATCAAGAGCTTCCCTGACTGAGTTTTGAGTACTTTTATTTCCTCTTTCCTAAGAAATAAGTGCTAATCATAAATTCTATTGCAAATCCAGCCCATTCAACTATTTTCTAAGAGGGCAGTGCCAAGTAACATTTGACTCGGGATCACAGGTGTAATTATTTGAGTATACAGTTATATAATGGGTAGTCACCATTCTTTTATTTTTTTCCTTTAGAAGAATAAATAACCACTTTCTAATTTTATTCTAATTAAACTTATCATCTTTTAAAAGTAGAATCCACCTATATTACTAAGCAACTTACATGGATGCTATTTCTATTCAGTGTTTGGCTACAAATGCATCAAAAGAACAAGAGTTCTGAAGTTTGCTTAGAATTCAGTTAATAACAAAGCAAATGCACTTGGTGTTTGACAGACACTGTGACTTGCAAATCTCAATGACTTTCCACATCCATGGCTTGTTTAATTTGTTTTCAGCAGCTGTACTGACTTTCATTGAGGAGCTGGCCACTGGCATGTGGTCTCTGGAGAATCTACCCATTTGTCTTCTGATGTCTTTGTATAATTGCTCATTTCTTTCCTAATAGACTTCTACCTTCTCACTGTTCTGAGATAACACATGGGGGATAACGTGTTCCCATGTTTGCTTAGGTCATCATTGATAGTAGAAAAACATTGTGCACATCTTAAAAAGGGTATTGGTCGAGAAGACCACGGCTGATATGAAGATTTAATATCACCAAAGGGAAGTTTAATTTCATTGTTTTATGTAATCACTGATTGATTAGAGTACAAACTTTTAAATGTTCTGTCATACACATATATAGAACACACAAGGGAAACCTGATGAAGAAACTGGAAAGAGTTCAGGTATAAACTGCTGAGCATGGACTATCAGAGGACTTCATCTTGCTGAGTAACCCACAGAAACAGGACAATTGAACTTGCCCTCCTCATTTCACCACTTGCTCTATCTGCTTTCTAGTCTTTCCTCAGCTGGTCTTGGCCAAGGGCTATTTTCTAAGTTTGAGTACCAGAGAAACTAGTCTACAACATTAATTTGTCAATAAGCTCACAAATATGTTCTAAAACAAATCTCTTTTAAGCACAAGTATATACATACATAGCCCATATGGTACAGGAAAAGAGATGGTTTTTAAAGAATGTTATGTGTTTTATTCCCTGAAAGAGAATGCCAGGTGAAAGTTCTGCCTGTCATATTCTGCCTTTGCCTCGTTTCCATGTTAACTGGCTCCTACCTGATAAATATCAGCAATTCCCCACTCATGCCTTCAGCTTTCCTGCTCCTTTGGGAGGCCAGTAAAGCAGCTGTGTAATGCACCAATGTCAGGGAGAAGCTAATAATATTCACCTGATAACATTCTCTGTGTGCAGAAAACCTTCAGGCTTTCATTCCTCTTTCCACCAATTGAGCCAGATTAAAATGAAAGGCATCTGCTTTCAGTGACTTAAGGGTGTTTTCTGCTCTAGAGAAAACATCAGGGATAGTTTTATAGGGGTTCACACTTAACTATTATATAGTCCCCTTAAACTTAGCTGTCTTTGTTTTAGTCACACATAAGTCAAAACATGAAAATCTATTACAGAAAGCAATACAGCAACTACTGGTGCTTACTGCTTGGAAGGAAACTCTGAAATCACACCCCCGATTCACTACCATCCCTTAGCAGTCATCAAGGTGTCTGAAGTCCCAGCATTATTTGTTCTAGTGGTTCTTTCATTGAAAAATTTCCAATCAAAATACAATTCTTAGAGAAATACACACCAAGAATGTATTATAAGGCAGCTTAGGATTCTTTCTTTGAGAAGCTGAGACCCAACAGTGCCATGTGAGCCAAGAGGTAAGTTTCATAGGAGTGGCAGAAACAAGATGTTCAAATGTTCCACATTCAAGTTTTGACACCGCACAAATTACTAAGAACACATATAGTTTTATGTTAACAATATGTAAGAAATTTATTTGTTCAAAAATAAACCTCTTGATTAATTTGTATATTTTCTTTTAATTTAATTCCACAAATATTTGTTAGATATATTCTATGAGATAACCAGAAGGGCAACTTCTGGGAAAGTAAGATAAGACAGGTGGCATATCCTCATTAAAATCAGTAATGGAAGAGACATTTAACAGACCAAAGTATTATCAAATGAATCCAGTGACACACAGTGCAGGAAGGAAAAGAAAGACACTTTACTGAGTTTGGTGTTTGGCAAATCAGAAAGACGTACAGAGTGAAGATATTTGATTTCAGCTCTGACTTAAGACTAGAGAAAATGGAGGAGAGATGTTATAGAGCTAAAATCATGGAAGAAAAGGATTGAAGGTTTACAGATCTATAGATGTCGCTAGTTGTCTGGTATGGCTTCAGTTCTAGATACACAAAAGCATGCAATGAGTGAGATCATTCTGTCAATCAACAATTGAGCATCTTTCATTTTTGAAGAAATAACATTGAAGTACCACATTAAATACATTTTTGGAGCAAAATGCACACATCTTGGACTGTCTTAAAACTTTCTGCAACAGAACGAACACTTTCTTTCATCTCTTGAACTTTTAGAAGGGGGGAGTCTAGGAAAATGGGCAAGTGGCCAAGGAGAATCTAGAGGGAGCTCACAACAAAGGGCCTCTGTGTGCCCCAGAGAAGCAAGCCTGGGAATAACTGGGGTGCTGGGAGTGTTCTCCCTTCTTTCCGAGGGGAGTTGGAGAAGTTATGGGGAAATGCATGTCAAAGCAGATGTTGCCATCTGTCTCAACACTTATTCAATCAGCTGACAAAAGCACAGAAGTGGCCTAGTCACTGCTGCCATGGGACTTAATGTTGCGGAGAAAATCGTATGGAGGCACCATCAACTCCAAGACCCTACTGAGCACCAACCCACATGATCAGACCTGGTAATGCACACTTAGTCCCTGTCCCTGCCCTGCAGCTCTCCCGTTCTGACCCAGACTCTCTTTGCCAGGTACCCAGCTTAGGTCCCTGCTACACAGTGAATCTGCCTACTCTATCCAGGCTTCTAGCCCACACATGTGGAACCAGTTGATACTCACCTTCCCTGTTGCTCTGTCCCATCATCACCCTTCTGCAGCTTATTTCAGTCCACAGCTCATTTCCTTCATATTCTGGCCAAAAACTCGTATCAAACTTTACTTAGACTAGATGCTAGATCTCATTTTAAAGATACAGACAGTAATAAACAATCAAGACCATATGTCCTCCCCACAAACCAACAATCCAATATAATGGCCCCCAATAGGAATGCTTGAGATGAGACTCAAGACACTGAATTCAAAAGAGCAGCTGTAAACATGTTCAAAGAGTTCAAGGAAGACACAGCTAATAAACACGTGACTGAACATAAAGAGGACAAAGATAAACTAAGTAAAGTCCAAGAAAACACAACCAAATGGTGAATAAAATAACAAGATGATTCTGGATATGAAAATTTAATTCAAATGAGAGCTAGAAATAAAGAAGAAAACTCAAACTGAAACAAAGCTAGAAATAAAAAAAAACTGAACATGTCTTACTTAAAAAAAAAATCCTCACTGAAACGTTTCACCAACAGAATGGATTATTCTAATCAAAGGCATAACCCACCAAGTGGACATTGCAAATCTAAATACACATGCATAAAACTCAGGATCATCCAATTTCATAAAATAAATACTGTTAGCCATTAAGCCACAGATAGCTCTAATCACAGTAATATCAAGTGACCTCAATATCTCACTTTCACCAATGAACAGCTTATTCAGAAAAAACAAAACAAAACAAACAAACAAACAAACAAACCAAGTCTCAGGAAGTGGCACAAATAGCCAAACTAGTGGATAGCCTAGACCCTCTGGATAAGTGAGACAGTTGATTGATTAACTTGAACTATTTATGAGGCCCCCCAGGCAGTGGGACTGGGACCTGTCTTTAGTGCACGAGCTAGCTTTCTAGAACCTGGGCCCTATGCTGGGACACTTTGCTCAGCCTAGGTGAAGGGAGGAGGGGACTGGTCCTGTCTCAACTGAATCTACCAGGCTAAGCTGAATCCCCAGGAGCGTCCTTGCTTTGGAGGAGGTGGGAATAAGGGGTGGATTGGGGGAAGGGCGGGGGGTGGGGGGGTGGGAGGAGGGAGGACAGGAGAGTCCATGGCTGATATGTAAAATTAAATTAATTATAAAATTTAAAAAAAACAGATAAATATAAGTATTAATTGACATCATAGACAAATGGCCCTAACAGATAGCTATACAATACTGGATGCAAACACGATAAATATTCATTCTTTTTTAAAGATTTATTTATTTTTATGAGTGTTTTGCATGAGCATATTTTACCACATTTCTTTCTGTTGCTACAGATCTCAGAAAAGAATGCTGAATCCCCTTGAACTGGAGTTACAGAAGATTGCTAGCCACCATGTGGATGCTGTGACAAGGACCAAGATGCTCTGCAAGAGAAGCAAGTGCTCTTACCTGCTGAGCCATCTCTCTAGCCCCCAAATACATATTCTTCTTAGCATTGCATGGAAGTTCCTCTGAAACTGAACACATAATGGAATAAAAAGCAAACACAAAATTTAGGAAAATAGAAATAGCTCTATGCTACTTATCTGACCACAGCAGAAGAAAGCTTGAAATCCATAACAAAAGAAACTGTAGAAAATGTACAAATTCATGGAAATTAAACAATTTACTTTTTAATGATGAATATAGTATTGAAAATATCAACAAGAAAATTTATAAATTCTTAGAATTAAAATAAAAGCTGCAATATATGAAAATTTTGGAATACGATTACAGCAGTCCTAATGATAGACCAGCTGGTATTCTTGTTAAGGTTCAAAGCACTCTTGCTAAAAGGTCAAAATAAGATCATTCTTGTTTTACATAAAATTTAAATTTGACCATGCCTTGATCCATTTTCTAGATTTTGACATGTTTCACACCTGACAAATAATCTTGAAATGTTCTGCCAAGTTCCCATGTAACCAAAAACCTTTGGAAATCCCCTAGACTTGCAGTTTTGTTTTTGTTTTACTACAGGAGCCCCACTTTCTCTTATGTTCTATGCTATTTTCTCAAACCCCAATTTAGGGAGATAGCCCTGTCTGAGAGAAAATAAAGCTTGCTTAATTCAACTAAAATAATTTGGGTAATGGTCTTACTCTTGTTCTGGTGGGATTAACACTAAGAAGTAAAGTTGTAGCTCAGAAAGCCCAAACTTTAAAAAAATCAGAAAGAACATAGATATAAAACTTTATGATGTACCTTAAGTGTTTGGAAAAACAATATAAGAATAAAGACCAAGAATGGTGGCACATTTCTTTAATGCCAGCACAGCACTCAGGAAGCAGAGGTGGAAGGAAGAAAAGAAAGGAAGGAAGGAAGGAAGGAAGGAAGGAAGGAAGGAAGGAAGGAAGGAAGGAAGGAAGAAAGAAAGAAAGAAGAAAAGAAGGAAAGAAAGAAGGAAAGAAAGAGGAAAAGAAAAGAAACCAAATCCCAAAGACTTGGAAAGAAAAAAAAAACAGAATAAAAATTAATTAAATGATAACAAAAAAAATACTATACAAAGAATACATGAAATCAAGAGTTCTTTGAGAAGATAAGTAAAATTGACAAATGATTAGAAATAATCACAAAACAGAAAGAAGACAAATTGAGATGATAAGGAGCTATCACTACAGACATAATTTTTTTTTTAATTAACAGCACACTTTCTTAACCCTTATTCTGATGGAGTGATTGCTCAATGATTAGGAGTGCTACATGCCCTTATAAAATTCTGAAGTTCAGTTTTAAGATCCACATTGGGTGACTCATAACCACTTGTAACTCCAGCTGTACGGGATACAATATTGTCTTCCAACATCTGCTGGTGAAACACACACACACACACACAGAAAGAGAGAGAGAGAGAGAGAGAGAGAGAGAAGAGAGAGAGAGAGAGAGAATCAATAAAAAAAATACCCACATTGCACTCTGTTGGAAATCCTAAAAAAAATGGATGAACTTCTGACACACCAAACTTAAACCAAAATTAGATTTAGGGATGCATGTATAATATAACATATAAAACATAGACAGGAAAAGGAATAAACCATATAAATGAAGTTAAGAGCAGAAATGAGATGATTATGTTAAAGAAAAAGTCAAATTTGTAATTAAAGTCCCAGAAAGAATAGAATTATTCAACTGTAAAGAAAAATGAAATTTGCAAGTGATTAGATAGAACTGTAAAACATTATGATGAGTGAGGTCACCCAGGCTCAGAGAAACAAATTCTGCATATTTTCTTTCATACGTGGGACCTGGTTTCAAAACATTATATCTGTGTGCTTAGCATGTAGTACCTGCAAAGTCAAGAAATGAAAAGGGGTCATTGTGATGTTGTCGTGTGTGTGTGTGTGTGTGTGTGTGTGTGTGTGTGAGAGAGAGAGAGAGAGAGAGAGAGAGAGAGAGAGAGAGAGAGAGAGGTGAAAATAGAAAAACAGTTGGGAGAGGCTGGGTGCTGGGGAGATTCCCAGGAATCTACAAGGATGACCCCAGATTAGACTACTAGCAATAGTGGAGAGGGTGCCTGGTTTACTCCAGTAATCAGATCAGTGAGTACCCTGACTGTCATCATAAAGCCTTCATCCAGTAACTGATGAAAGAAGAGATCCACAGACAAGCACCCGGCAGAGCTCTAGGAATCTAGTCAAAGAGAGAGAAGAGGGATTCTATGAGCAAGAGGCATCAAGATTATGGTGGGGAAACCTACAGAGAAAATCAAGCCAAACTAGTGGGAACTTATGGACTTTATACCACCAGCGGTGGAACCTCCATGGGACTGTACTAGGCCCTCTGCATAAGTGAGACAGTTGTGTACCTTGATCTGCATAAGGGACCCCCTGGCAGTAGGATCAGGATCCATTCCTGGTGCATGAGCTGAATTTTTGGAGCCACTACTCAGGGTGGGACATCTTGCACAGCCTTGATGCAAGGGGAGGAGCTTAGACCTGCCTCTACTGAATGTACCAGGCTCTGCTCACTCCCCATGGGGGGCCTCGTCTTCTTGGAGGTGGGAATGGAGAGTGGTTTGGGGGGGAATGGGAGGGGCAGGAAGAGGGAGAATAGGGGTATCTATGATTGGTATGTAAAATGAATAAAAAATTTTCTTAATTAAAAAAAGAAAATAGAGAAACAGAACACTGTGGGTGCAAACTTTTAAGAAAGAATGGGGAATGTAGATGGGGAAGATGTGTGGGAAATGGGGAGGTTTAATCAGAACAAAGGGTATCTGAAAATACAGTATGGAAACCTCTGATTGCTGTGGGATGGTCTGTATGTCAAATTGCTCTGATTGGTCAATAAATAAAACACTGATTGGCCAGTGGCTAGGCAGGAAGTATAGGTGGGACTAACAGAGAGGAGAAAAGAAAGAACAGGAAGGCAGAAGGAGACACTGCCAGCCACTGCCATGACAAGAAGCATGTGAAGACACCGGTAAGCCATGTGGCAAGGTATAGATTTATGGAAATGGATTAATTTATGTTATAAGAACAGTTAGCAAGAAGCCTGCCATGGCCATACAGTTTGTAAGCAATATAAGTCTCTGTGTTTACTTGGTTGGGTCTGAGCAGCTGTGGGACTGGCGGGTGACAAAGATTTGTCCTGACTGTGGGCAAGGCAGGAAAACTCTAGCCACATCTGATTTTGTAAGCCTAAAGAAAAAAAATGTAAGTTTAAAATGAGAAGTGAGATAGCCTGCATGGCTATAAAATGTTATCACTATAATCTATGGCTTTTAACAAAATTGAATTGCCAGGATGTTACTGTTCCATCTGGTAGCATGAACCTGAGAAATGGGGCCTGAAAGTGCATCAGAAAACTTATACTCTGACGGCATTTTGAGGGTTAAGCAAGGTCAAATGAGCAAAGTTCACATTAGCTTAGTCTTTATACAGCCACAAGGACAACCCATCCTTGGAAACATTTTTGAGTAAAATATTTGCTACACATGGGAGGTGTACAAAAGCACATTCCAAGAGCAATTCATGTTATGGAGAAACAGAAGTTACAAGACTTTTGTTTTCTTGGAATTAATTCATAAGTTCTCAAAATTATCCATACACAGCTTCATTCATATTCTGACATCTGGTGTGCAAAAGTGCCTTCTGAGGTCAGAAAGGTCCATGAGATCACACACACAAAAAAATATAAACTCTTTCCGTTCTTCCTGGTGTTCCATTAGAACTAATTAGTAAGTCCCTATTGTGGAAGATAACACACACCTTTGTTGTACTATATAGAGATGTCAAGCTGGACCTGAGGTAGAAATTTCCTTCCTGTTCACTAGCACTTATGGTCTGGAAAAGTGCAATGGAGGGTACTAGTCATAGGGAAAGATATCAGTTGTCCTTCTCAGATGAGAATCCCATGAACTACAAAATCAACATGCCAATCAAAATGCATCTATTGATGCTATCATTGCTCAGCTTTATGGTAGTAATCAATCCAGTAAAAAACCCAGGACTGAGTAAGTCTTTTGCCCTAGGAAGAAAAGTCTATGTAGTTAATCAGTGTTACAGATCTAATAAAATTATAATTTCAAAATAAAACGATGATGAGTAAACTAAAGACTAGCCCTTTGCTGAGAATAGCCATCTGTAAGTCCAAAACCCATATACTGTGGGAGGGTGACAGTCAACAGAAAATACTATCTACAAGCCAGAAACCCTACATGAGTGGAAGGTGGTAGTCAATGAAATGTGCTACATAACAATGTGGATTTTATCTTATGGACTTGCTTGCAAAACAGGTAGACAAACTGCATTTGGAAGGAAAAAGAAGGTGTCTTACAGCACAGAGGAGGAAAACATTACAATACCCTAAGATAGAAATTGCATAGGTGATTTGAGGGGCTGCAAGTATTTCAGAAGATTCGAAATAAGAGAATACAGAGATGAAATGATAGAGAAGAGGAAAGGTCCTAAAAGACCTCATATGAAGGAATTTTAATGTTTTTGTCTAGAGAATTTGTTTCCTTGGGAAGATTTAAGACATGTAAGTTGACAAGAATTTGAATATAGTACTATTATTTTTAATTAACAAATAAAATAGTACATGTAAATCTATAGCATCATATTTTGAAGTATGTATATATGTAACACAAATCCTAATTGGTCTTATAATAAAAACTTTGAGTCAGATATCAGGGTGAAAGCTGAAAGATCAGAGAAGCAGAGCAGCCAGCCACTAGTTCTTACCTGTACAAAATCCCCAAAGGGGACAAGATTTGGTCTCCATGAATGCAGTAAATTCCTCCCATCTTATATTCCTCTCTCTGCCCAACTCTTCCTGTCTCCACCTTCCTAGTACTGGGATTAAAGGCGTGTGACTCCCAAGCCTGGCCTCTATGGCTAACTAGTAGCTTAGCTCCAAACTCTGATCTTCAGGCAAGCTTTATTTGCAAAATCACAAACAATATATATATTTGCTATTCCAGCTTTGACCTGGAAGTACTATCCCCATTGAGACTTCTGGTAACTGTCACGTCTATGAGGCTGGGACGAGACAGGAGCCCTTAAGACCTGAGGTCTGGATGTGCCGGTTCTCTCGATTCCTGGATCCTGGACACTGGAGGTAGACTGAGCAGAGTTCTCCAGAGAACACCTCTGGACTGCACTACACCTTTCCCAGACCTTGTAACCTATCCCTTTACTTGTAAGTTACCCCATAAAATAAAAATAAACCTCCCTTTTAACTATGTGGAGTTGCCTTAATACTTCTATACATACATACATACACACACACACACACACACACACACACACACACACATATGCACACACATTAGGATGACTAAATCATATCTAATTATTCAATCAGAAAAATAAATAAAAAAAAAGATTAGGAGATGCATGACTTCTCCTAGATATGGTGGAGGAGAACGGTTATTGTAGACAAAAGGGAGAGCATAGTCAGAGGCAGAGACATGTCAGAGAGAGTCAAGAGCGTTGATGACCCTGAGCTATGTGAGGGGGAGGAAGGAGAGGAGAAAAAGGGGAACCAGGTACAGCTGCCAAGAGGGCAAAGGTACAAAAGAAGCAGTGTCTTAGGGTTTCTCTTTCTGTGGAGAGACAGCATGACCACAGCAACTCTTATAAAGGAAAGCATTTAACTGAGGAGGTGGTTTTTATTACAGAGGTTTAGTCCACTATCATCATGGTGGGGAGCATGGAAGTGTGCAGACAGACATAGTGCTGGCTACATCTTTATCAGAAGGTAACAGGAAGTGGAGTCAGTGTCACACTGAGGGAAGCTTGAGCAAAAGAGACCTCAAAGCTCTGTCACCACAGTGACACACTTCCTTCAACAAGACCACATCTACTCCAACAAAGCCATGCCCCCTAATATTGCCACTCCATTTGGGGGCCATTTTCATTCAAATCACCACAGGTTAGATAACCAAAGTGGCTGGATTATTGAGGGAAAAGTCTCTGGAGGGAAGGGCTGCCCAACCCCTGGGCTGGGAAGTTTAGTATGGAGGGAGAGGTATGCCAGTCATACTTTGTCATAGGTAGGGACTGAGGGATGCTGGGAGAATCTGGAGGCCAGGTTGGCTTTGATATATTAAATAGGCACCTCAGCCATTTGTCCCAGGGTTTGAGACTTGACAACTATGACATGCACTTACTTAAGTATTTATTTTTTGTTGTAAGAACACTTAAATGAAAGTCTCTTAATAATTTTTTAAATGTAATATATTGTTATTAGCTAATCACCATATTGTAAAATAGATGTTTTAAATGCATTCTTATCAACAGAAATTTTATCTCTTGACCTATATCACCTCTATCTTCCACATACCTCCCAGCCAGCCCTGAGTAGCCATGATTCTAACTCAGAGTCAGCTTGATGGCAGTTAGATGACATCTGGTGCTCAGGACACAAAACTACCACTAGTACAACCGCATGGGTAGTGAGGGAAAGAAAGGAAGCTCTTCATTCCGTTTTCTCTAATTTCTCATTATCTTATTGAGTGCCATTCCAATGTTATTTGAAAGGCAGTAAGGGAGGAAGCTGGGAGCCATAGCACTGCGAAGGGTAAGTCAGGAGTACAGCTAGTAGTGAAAAAAGAGCTGACTGGCATATACACATATGTTTTTATTCACCATTAGATAAAGAACTATATTAAACACATAAAATTAAATTGTATGATATCAGATATAGAATATATATTGTCTTCCAGATATCGTCAGATCTCACCATACAAAGAAACTATTTTATGCATGCTTCTGTTTACTCACCCATTATAAAATTTAAAATAGGGTTCAATATCTCAAAACCTAAATTTGTTATACAACATGCCTTTTGTGTTTCATAACCTCAATGTGGGCAGTCATTATTAAGTATTTATTTCCTTAGTAATTAAATGCAGCTTTTATCCACATAGTCCCCACACTCTGCAGCTTCATCTGCACTTCTTTCCTGGATTACACAAGCACTAGAAGATGAACATTACTCCTCTTTTACTTATCCCTCTGAACATCCATCTCAGGGCTCAACACATGGAAATATTGGCTCAATGTAGCTTGATGATGCTGCTGTTAATTGCAAAGCTTCTGGTAATCTGTAAAGAATGATGATGTTTGCCACTTTGGATCAATGCTCTGATACAAAAGAACTTGTTCAGGAAGGAACTTCTCAAACAGATCCTACTTCATGTGTTATACATGGAATACAAAATTTTGTAATCAGAGAGAGTGGCAATGCCATGACTCATTATGTGATTAAGAAGTAAACACTCAGGGGCTGAGGAGAGGGGCCTAATCAGGTAAAGCACTGTTACACAAGTTCACCCCCATGGATCCATAGCAAATCCAGCTCTGCATGAAGGTAGCCTGTCTGTAATCCCAGTGCCTATGAAGCATGGACTCAGCAAGATAGCCAGCCCAAATGGACCTCTGGGTTCAGTGAGAGACTCTACATCAATAGGTAAAGTGGAGGGCAATGGAGGAACACACTTGATGTCAAATGCAGGGCCCCATACAGGTGCACACACATGTATACCCACTCACAGATATATACACCTTTGTGTGTATTTGAAAACACACATACATGCAGATAAAAAAAGAAAGAGAAAGAAAGAGAGGGAGGAGGGAAGGAAGGAAGGAAGGAAGGAAGGAAGGAAGGAAGGAAGGAAGAAGGAAGGAAGGAGGAAGGATCACAACAGTGACAGTCTTATTCATGTAGATTTCTTAACAATCCAGAATCTTATCTGAAACCACTGGAAGCTCAACTGAATATGTATATTTTAAGTAATAATAATAATAATTATATTATATTATATTATATTAAATATATATATATATATACTTAGTAAATAGTATTTATATACTATATTCAAATGTGGGTGTGGTGGTTTGAAAGAAAATGGCCCCAAAGGGGGTGGCATTATTAGGAGGGTGGATCTTGTTGGGGTAGGTGTAGTCTTGTTGGTGGAAGTATGTCACTGCAGAGGCAGGCATTGAGGCCTCATATATGCTCAAGCCACAGCCAGTATCTCAGACCACTTCCTATTGCTAGCCTACATCTTGATGTAGGACTCTCAGCTTTTGCTTCATGTCTGCCTGCATGTCCCCACCATGATGACAATGTACTAAACCTCTGAAACTGTAAACTACCCATTAAGTGATTTCCTTTGTAAGAATTGCCTTGGTCATGGTGTCTCTTTGCAGCAATAGAAACCCTAATTAAGACAGAAGTTGGTACTAGGGACTGGAATGTTGCAATGATAGTTCTAACCATGCCTTTTTTTAAGGAATATGGTGGACCTTGGGACTGTGAATTAGAAAACCAATTGAATGTTTTAAGTGCTGCTTAATGGGCCCTAGTAGTATGAACATGGAAGACAGTCATGCTGAGTGTGATTTGAACTGTGACTGCCTATATCAAGAGGTTTCAGAGGAGAAAAACATTAGTATGTGGCATGGAGACCTGTCTTGTGATATTTTGGTAAAGAATGTGGCTGCTATTGCTCTTGTCTGAAAAGTCTTCCAGAAGCTAAAGTAGAAAGGTTTTAGATTAAGTCTATTGGCAGAGGAAATCTCAAAACAACCTAGTATATTCTGTCATGTGGTTATCAGTGTTAACTCTGATGAAGATTTTTAATGAAAAGGAGCAAGCCAAGGAAATAAAAGAACAAAATGTACAGATTGAGAAAAGGGTCACCAAATAGTGGTATAGAGCTAAATCCTGTATTCACGGAAATAAACAGATTAAGAAATGGACTAAAGGGAGTGGTGACCTCAGGGCAAGGCCACACCCAACTAGTTTCCCAACTTGTGAAAAGGAACTAAAGACTCAGAGCCAGGCATGGTATTGTACTTATTTAATCCCAGCACATGGGAAGCAGATGCTGGTAGATCTAGTTTGAGGCCATTTTGATCTACAGAACAAGTTCTAAGACAGCCAAACTTAGACAGTGAAAGAAAACATGGAAAACAGAGCCAAGATTTAATTGAATGAGGAAGTCATGTTCTAGCCCCAGCAAACAGCAGAACTTGGCAGCTTTGGCCACATGGTTTTAGCTTTTGAGTCAAGGACAGAAGAAAGTGATTGTGGAATAATCCTCTGTGACTAAGGAAAGCTCCTGAAGCCAGATGTGTGTCAGGGGTGTCTCTGAATGGAGGCCCAGAGAGGCAATTGAGTGAAGCTGTGAAGTTGAAGTCTGGATTCCCTTGGAGAACCAAAGATGTTGGAGACACCAAGGCTATGTGATACCTGTCAAGGAAAGCTGCAAACAGGGAGTGGAAATAGACTAAGAGAAGGAAGTATGTTGCAGTCAACAAAGCTGAAAGGAGTTAGAGATCTGAAGAGCATTGTGACATCAGTCATGGAGATGCAGGATTTGGAGTTTGCCCAGCTGGTATTTGGTCTAGCTTTGGTCCATTATTTCCTCACTATGTTACCTAACACAGAGTTTGGAATAGTAATGCATATCCTGTGCCATTATATGTTGGAAGTATGTAATCTATTTTTTTATTTTGATTTTATAGGGGATTACAGTTAGACTGCATGAATCAGAAGAGACTTTGAACTTCATACTTTTGCATAATTTTGAGACTGTTATAGACCAAAGGGACCTTGAAGGTGTACTAAATGCATTTTTGCATTATGATATGACTTTTGCCTTTGGGATCCAGAAAGTGGAATGAGGTAGTTTGAAAGAAAATGGTCCCCAAAAGGAGTGGCACTAATTGGAGGTGTGGCCTTGTTGGAATAGTTGTGGTCTTGTTGGAGGAAGTATGTCACTATGGAGGCAGGCTTTGATGTCTTATATGTGCTAAAGTCATGCCCAGTGAGACAGTTCACTTCCTGTTGCCTGCCAATCAAGATGTAGGACTCTCAGCTCTACAATCATGTCTGCCTGCAAGCCACCATGTCCCACCATGATGATAATAGACTAAACTTCTGAAACTGTAAGCCACTCAATAAATGTTTTTCTTTATAAGAGTTGCCATGGTCATGATATCTCTTCACAGCAATAGAAATCCTAAGAAGGTGGGTAATAGGAACAGAAGGGGCTCTGATCCTGTAATATTCCAACTTTTCCACAAGCGTTCAAGTTCTAATCAGTAATCAGCCTTAGAGAAGGCTCAGCTTATGATGCAGTTTCTCTTCAGGATTTCTATTCATACTTCACACAGTCTTTGCAAGAGCACCACTTAATGATTATTTGCAGATAATGGACAGCAGCAGGCTAGCTAATCAACCACCAAATGGTAAGCTTGAGGAAGGTAGATAGGAAGGAAGAGTTCCTCAATACCAAGAATACAGAGGAATATAATAACCAGGTACTTTGAGAAAATGGTCAAGATTCTTAGGGCAATGAACTGGCATCTCAAATTCTATAGAAAATGAGTTAGCACAGCATGGGAAAGATTAACAGAATTTTTTCCTATTGTAACTTTTAGGCAAAGTAGTTGATATTAAAATGTTTTAAACAAGATATTTAATTGTAATTAGTAGGAGAAAGGGTTTGTAAAGATAAGAAGACACTGGAAATCATAGCAGGTTGGTTTTAAAGTAGATTTACATTGTCTTCAACATTTGACTGTGGGTCTTATTTGTGAGTACAAGACACTGAAATCATAATACAGGCACTATACTGTGAATATTTCTATTAATAATATATATATAAGATTGGTTCAAACCTGTTTTCTACAGGGTAACTCTGAAAAGTTCATATATATGTATCTGCATACATGTTTAGTGAGATATTTTTATGCATATGTCTGTCTTTATAAACTTTTGAATTACAATAATAATTCAGTATAATATAAACTTGTTAAATGATTGAAGTGATTGTTTTTATTTGTCATTGTTTTGTTTTAGTTTTCTTTTATTGAAAATAACACTTCTTTCATAGGATATATACATCCTCCTTCACCAATCAATCCCTCTGTCTAAGCAGCCAACTTCCACAGGCACTCTCTGGGAACATGCTGATCACACTGGCCAGGGAAGCAGATAGACCAGGAAAGTGGGAAGCAATTTTTAGACCTTCGCTTTTCTTCCTCTCTTATAAACCCAACCTATCAGTCTCATGCCAAGCTCTGTAGCAGACTATGAGTAGTGGCCTCTCTGTGCCCATTTTGAGGGTACTAAGCAGATCCAAGTGTCACCACCTGCTTTTCTCCCTCCTCTAGACCCCCTCAGCTTCCTATTCTTTCTAACATGTCTCCATCCCTAAGTGTAAGTTCCCAATACCAAAAACCACATTCTAACTGGAATACCCAATGGCACCACAAAGCAGAATCTCAGAAGAATTCCTACCAAGTGACCATACCCACCACACTCTCCTAAGAACCAAAAAGAAGAGCAGAAATACCTACCCAGCAAAGACAAGACTGTGATTTAGCACCTAGCACAATCACCCAAAACCCAGATGCATAGACACCAGCATAAAAACACAATAACAGCCAGGACAATATGTCTCCACTAATGCCCAGAAACTCTAGTACATTAGGCCTTGGGAAATGCAATTTAGCCTGCATACAGGATAAGGACCTCAAAATACCCTTCATGAACATGCTAGAAAGCCTTAAAGATATAATCAATGATTCTGTTAGAAGTCTTTGAGAGTACAAACAGTGGAATTAAATTAAGAAAATAACTCAAGATTTGTAAGTAGAAAAGGAATCAATGAAGAAAACCTAAACTAATGGAAAATTAGAAAGGAAAACTTTAGGAACTCATAGGCATGCCCCATCAGCTGAATATCAGAGATGGAAGAGGGAACTAAAGTCATTGAAAACAAGATAGAATAAATGGATACATTGGTCAAAGAAAATAGCAAATCTAAGAAAAACCCAGTCACAAAACACAAGAAATCTAAGACACTATGAAAAGGCCAAGTCTACAAATAATAGGACTTGAGGAAGGAGAAGAAACCCAGATCAAAGGCACAGAAAATATATTTGGCAAAATCATAGAAGAAAATTTCCCCAAACTAAAATGGGAGATACCTATCAAGGTGCAAGAAGCACACAGACATAACATAGACTGGGCCAGAAAATAAATTACACATGATATATAACAATCAAAACACTAAACATACAGAACAAAAAAATATTAAAAGCTACAAGGGAAAAAAACCTAATAACAAAATAAAGGCAGATTTATTAGAATAACATTTGACTTTTCAGTGGAGACTTTGAAAGATAGAAAGGCCTGAACAGATGTTCTACAAACTCTAAGATACCACAGATGCCAGCTCAGACTATTAGTAAAAGTTTCAATCACAATAGATGAAGAGAGAAAGACATTCCACTATAAAACCAAATTTAAGCAGTAGCTACCTGTAAACCCAGCTCTATACAGGCACTAGAAGGAGAACTTCAACCTGAAAAGGCTAACCACACAAAAGAAAACATTAATAATTAATACTATCAGAACAACAAATAAAAAGGAGAAGAAACCCACACCAGGTTACCACAACAACATAATGGGAGTAAACAATCACTACTCATTGATAACTCTTAACATCAATGATCTCAATTCCTCAATAAAATGACAGAATGAGAGATGAAGTTCATGAACAGGATCCATCCTTCTGCTACATTCAAGAAACACAATCTAACATCTAGGAAAAATATTTCTCATGGTAAAAGGATGGAAAAGATAGTCCAACGAAATGGACCCAAGAAACAAGATGGTGGAGCCACTTTTAATAACTGACAAAATAGACTTCAAAGAAAAACCAATCAGAAGAGATAGGCCAGGACATTATATATTCAACAATAAAAAAGTACACCAAGATATAGTACAGTTCTAAACATCTATGCACCAAACACAGCAGTACATAAAATAAATCCTACTACTGTAGGAAAATATCTGCATGATTGTCTTTATTCATAATAATATTTCCCATTTATTTGTAAAGTGCATGAATATAGATGAGCAGATACACCATATATGTCCTAGATGAAAAGGGCTATTTAGTTAACTCTAATTCATGTCTTTTACTCACTAATATACTGGATGAAATTCAGTCATATAAACAAAATGTATGAAGCTTCATAACACACCATCATTTCCGCAGAGCTTCCTAAGACCCCACCATTTGTACAGCACTCCCTAAGCACAACCATTTCTGCAGAGCTTCAGGAAAAAAATCACTTTCCTTTTTCATATCCCATCTCTCATATAGGACTTAAGCAAAGTGGTTAAAGGAAAACTACTTGTTATTAACTCATATACACAAAATTTTTAATTTTTACAAAAAGAAAAGGAAAAACCAACAGCTCCACACACAAAAGAGCATCAGTAGTATGTATGCCACTGATATGGGGATTCACAGCCATCAGAACCATAGATGCTTTAAACTACACATTGCACATCTGTACTTTTAAAGTCCATTTATTTAGCTGTTTAGCTGGGTGATCTGCAGATCTCAGACATGGCTCTCTCTTCTTTGCATTCTGGGCCTCTGTGAACTGCTTTCTGCCTGTTTTCTATTAAAGTCCCATTTATATTTCATGAAGAATATTCAGCTCTGTCTTTTTTTCTATCACTTATTGTCTGAAAACCCACCTCTCCTTTCTGTCTCTGCACTCGATGCAGACATTTCCTAACCAAAGGCAGCGTCTTCCCTAAGGGAACAGCTAGTAGCTATAGTGAGTGCCCACTTTGCCTTTCTCCTATTTCTTCTAGTGCGCATCTGCTCATAACCTGCTTTAAACTCAGCCACAGGGTATGTCTTTAATATACGTGTTTAAAGCATGAGAAGATGATCGAAGTTAAACCTTCAAATTACGTCAAAATAAAAATCCCATAAAGACTATTTCACTCTTTTCCTCCTAAGAAAACACATTAGCCAGCTGCTACTAATCATAGTATGAATAAGGAAAAGCTTGGATGGGGGCACAGAAAAAAATAATACCATATTATTTTCTGGTGACACTTTTTATGCATTATCACATACATTTTTGAGGCAGTCTGACTAATGTCTTCTTCCTTGCAGACAATTATGTCACGATAGTGACAATACACTGCTTCATAGCAGAAGGTATATCTGTTCTTACAAATCCACTCAGGACTGCTTCTCCTGTATCTCTCCACTATAGCACTTACATTTATTTTCATGTAAGTGGCGACAAATTTTTAAATTGATATAATATTTGCATAGTATAAAATTCATCCCTTAAAAATGTCAATTTGTACAATTCAGTGATTTTTTTTTTTTTTTTTTTTGGTTTTTCGAGACAGGGTTTCTCTGTGTAGCTTTGTGCCTTTCCTGGGACTTACTTGGTAGCCCAGGCTGGCCTCGAACTCACAGAGATCCGCCTGGCTCTGCCTCCCGAGTGCTGGGATTAAAGGCGTGCGCCACCAACGCCCAGCTAATTCAGTGATTTTTTTTAAAAGATATATACAACTTTGTAAAATTAATGTTACTGATTTCTGAATATTTTTACTACTCCAGAGAGAAACTCTGCATATTTAGTAGGAATTCCACAGAACCCTTTCCCCAGGAACCTCTTGGCAGCCATTGACACACTCTATATTGTCTCTCTATATTGCCTGTTCTGTATATCTTATATGAGTAGGATCTTAAACCTGTTAAGTATAGTTATAGACCTTGAATTTTCACATATAATTTTTAAATGATCTCATGCTTTCATTTCACTTAGATACATACCTTGTATAAAATTGCTTGAGTATGGTGTCTATAACATAGGGTGACTATAACTTAAGAAAGTAATCTGTTTTCCAAAGTTATGCCATTTTATATTATCAAAATAAAATAGGAGAGATATGATGTATTTGCTTGTTGACCACAATTTAGAACCTTATGATTTCTTATATTTTACTATACCCATTGTGGTGGTTTGAAAGAAAACTGTCCCCAAAAGGGAGTGGCACTATTAGGAGGTTTGGCTTTGTTGGAGTAGGTATGGCCTGGTTGAAAGAAGTATGCCCCTGGGGAAGCAGGCTTTGAGGTCTCATATATGCTCAAGCCACACACAGTGGATAAGACTACTTCCTGTTGCCTGTGAGTCAAGATGTAAGGACTCTCAGCTCCTGCTCCAGCACCATGTCTGCCTGTATGCCATCATTTTGCACCGTGATGATAATGGACTAAGCCTCTGAAAATGTAAGCCACCCAACTAAATGTTGTTCCTTCATAAGAGTTGCCATATTAATTATGTCTTTTCACAGCAATAGAAACCCTAAGACAGAAGTTGTTACCTGAGACTGAAGTATTGGTGTGAAAAGCCTAACCATGCTTTTATTTGGACTTTGGGAGTTTGAGTTAGGAAAACAGTGATATGCTTTAAGCACTGCTTAATGGGCCATACCAGCAGAAACAAGGAAGACGGTGGTGCAGACAGTGATTTTTAACTATGAAGAGGTTTCTGAGGAGAAGAATGTTAGTATGAGGCCTACAGACTCATCTTGTGATATTTTGGTGATAATTTTAGCTGCTTTTTGCCCTTGTATGAGAAGTTTACTTAAGGTTGAAGTGAAGAATTTTGGACTAATTCCATTTCCACAGAAAATCTCAAAACAGCCTCATATATACTTTGTTGTGTAGTTACTAGTGTTAACTCTCTATATAAACAGATATACAATAAAAAGAAAGAAGCTGAGCAAAGAAAAATGTTTGAGGAGAAAGGAAGTACCAGAAGGTGGAATGGAACTAATCCTTTATTCAAGGATATAAACAGATTAAGAAATTGAACAAAGGGAGTGGTAAACTCGGGGTCGGATCCCACCCAGCTAAGTTTCCAACTTAGGAAAGGAACTAAAGAAAAGCTCAGAGCTAGGTATGCTGGTGCACACCTTTAATCCCAGCACTAGGAAGGCAGAGGTTGCCAGACTCTCTATGAGTTTGAGGCCTGTGGGTTCTTGCCCCACGGGGAACTTAGGTCACCTCTGAAGGGGTGGCCTTGGAACAAAGGAAAGGTAAGTGCCCAGCTTGCCCTTTTCCCAGTCTTCCTCTTACCAGGAGACAATCAGAAGCTGTGGGGAGTCAAGCAAGAACTCCTTTATTATTAGGCAGTCAGCCTCTTTTATAGCAAAAAACCTCAGAACCCTAGGAGGGGATGGAAGGAACCAAACAATTGTTTTAAAGGTTACCCTATGCTCATTTCTTTGTTTACATGTTATTATGCATTGACATATTTCCTGATCTTTGTATCTTATCTTAAGCCAACTTCCTCTCCGTACCATCTTTGTAGCTCATGTATGCCCTACAGAGGCCAGCCTGGTCTACAGATTCAGTTCCAGAACAGCCAAGCTTAGGCAGTGAAAGAAATTATGGAAAACAGAAAGCTGGTAAAGATTTAATTCAACGAGGGGACCATGTCTAGCCCCAGCAAGCAGCAGAACTTGAAGGTTCATCCATGTGGTTTTGACTTCAGTATCAAGAAGAGAAGAAAGGTGTTATGAAATTTTCCTCTGAGTCTAAGAAAAGCCATTGAGTCTAGGCATATGTCAGGGGTGCCCATTGTGTGAAGCTGTGAATTTGAAGTCTGGATTGCCTTGTAGAGCCCTAGGTGTTGGAGATATCAGAGCCATAAGATATTTGGCAAGGAGAGCTGCTAACAGGGAGTAGAAACAGTTCAAGAAAAAAAATATATATATATTGTATATTGTGGTCAACAAAGCTGAAAAATATTAGAGATCTGAAGAGCACTTTGATGTCAGACATGGAGATGGAGAGTTTGGAGTTTGCCAGCTGGTTTTTGGTCTTGTTTTTTGGTTCAGTATTTCCTCACTCTGCTCCCTTTCTTGCATTTTGGAATGGTAATGTATATCCTGT